>NW_016805189.1:619267-633784 GCF_001698545.2 Rhinopithecus bieti | reverse complement strand
GATGGGTGCTGACGAGTTGATGGGTGCAGCACACCAACATGGCACAAATATACATATGTAACAAACCTGCACATTATGCACATGTACCCTAGAACTTAAAGTATAATAATAAAAATAAAAAAATAAAAAAAAAGAAGGCTATTGCAATGGTCCAGGCATAGTTGAATGAGAATGTGAGCAAATACGGTAGTGGGAGGGTAAAGGAGAAAGGTCAAAAGTTTAAGTCTTAGTAACAGAATAAAGAGGAAGGTGTCGGGTATAAGTCTCTAGATTTTGCTTGGGCTATTTCAGAATGGTGGTTTAAAAAATCCAGCAGGAGGCCAGGTGTGGTGGCTCATGCCTATCATCTCAGAACTTTGGGAGGCCGAGGAGGGCGGATCACCTGAGATCAGGAGTTCGAGACCAGCCTGGCCAACATGGTGAAACCCTGTCTCTACTAAAAATACACACACACACACACACACACACACACACACACGCAAATTTGCTGGGCATGGTGGTGCATGCCTGTAATCCCAGCTACTCTGAAGGCTGAGGCAGGAGAATCTCTTGAACCCGGAAGGCGGAGGTTGCAGTTAGCCGAGATCGCAGCACTGCACTCCAGCCTGGGCGGGCAACAGAGCAAGACTCCATCTAAAAAAAAATTCCAGCAGGAGAACCAATTTTGGGGTAATGAGTTCCTTCTTTCCAGAATGGCAGTAGGTGAGTTATAGTCTCCATTACTCTATCACTGGGCACCATTTATGTTTCTATGCTTTTTAGAGCACCAATTCTAATAACTTTAAAAATATTTTAAGTGTTTCAAAGTGAAAAAGTTAGCAGGTGATTGGTAAAATAGTTACCAAATAGCAAGATGAGGTTGGAACATCAAGATTACACTAATAAGACAGGACACTCTTCCCTAGAGTGAACACAGGAGACGCAAAACTCTAATCAGACAAGAATCTTGCCAGCAGCAGAGGCACAACACACTCATTCATGTATGTGAACAAATCGACTTAGACATAATAAAGCCAAAGAATCTGATGAAGAATGTTTGGGATCAGTGACTCAGTTAAAATAACAGGAGAGAAAAGTACAAGGACAGAGCATCCCCGATAAGGGGCACGATGTACTTTCATTTGGACTGATAAAATAGGTGAGTGATTCAGGTAATTCTTTTTGGTTTGGTAGCAGTGGTGACTGGGCAAGATTGAAAATGGAAGAGGTTAAAAACAAGAAAAGCCCACCAAGTAAGAAAGGATGACAGAATAGGCACAAGGATCACAGAACTGTCAGAGTGAAATACTGGAGTTGTAGATAAAGGCAGACTTCTATGTAGCCAATTTTAAACTTAGCACCAAAAAAGACATTTTAAAGGGCAAGTCAGAGTAGGGGCAGAAACAATGAGCTGCCTCGATCACAAATACTACAAGATCTCTACCACAGACTTGAATGTTTTATAGCCAACAGCAATGAAATCAAGACACTAAGGGCTCGTCACTGCAATACCGAGCATTGTCATGTTGACTATAACTATAAAAAAAGACTAATTTGAACTTCACTCCCAACAGATTAATATTTGAGATAAAAATACAAAAGGAAAGAGAGAAAAATAAAAAACCCTGCATTTCTTGAACAGAAAAAAAATCCTGCCATTTGGTGTCAGTAAAAAAATGGACATTTGAAATAATTTAGCAAGCAAAATTGCCCTGTGATTCTGGAGTCCCTAATGAACCTATTAGGGACCACCACGGGAAAATGAGTATACAGGTGCAGATGATGCCTATGTCACCTATTTATGAGGTCAAACTGCAATAGACATAATTCTTTGAGAATCACGAGAATTTTCAAAATGATTTAATTCTGCAAGTTAATTGCATGCAATATTCATCTGTGAATTTTAAATACATATTTGCCTACACACAATACTGCCTCAGTCTATGCACATGTTAATATGTATGATATGAAGACTCACAATAGTATTAAGAAACACCTGAAAAATTCCACCCAGTCAACTGAATTTTGGCAGCTGTGTAGTATGAAAAACAATGAAGAGATATATCCCCAAAGGGATAAGCCTGGGCTTCAAAGGCCAAAAAAGAAAATAGGAATTCATAGCACAGTGGATTCCAGAAAAGCATAAGTAACAGTCTGCTAAGTGACATCTTATTTATGAGAACAGGTATCCCACCTGGTCAGTTCGGGAGGGGGGACAAAGAGTTCAGTCCAACAAATATTAATGGCACTTACTCTGTGCAAGGCACTCTGCTAAGTGCTTCAGATTACCAGAGAGCCAGATGGATTCCCATTCATTGCCCCTCTGTACCAATCTCTCTTATCTCCATATTGTCACCATTTATATTTGATAAGTGTGTTCTATAGATACCATGGGCAGCCATTATAATCAATAAGGTTGTAAATTCAATAATTCAATCCACGACCCAAATGGTAAATTATTTTAACTTGGATATTTGTATTCTCAGGTTTTGGTCCTGCACTGCTGTTTCATGGTTTAAGCTTATAAATTCTCCCCATTCAAGCCCATAAGTGCCTCAAGCTGCAGCTACAGCTACCTCAAGCACAGAGGATAAAGTGTCCCATCAATATATAATTAAAGGAAAATCTCTACTACTTGGGGATTTAAAATAATAATCATAATAGTCATCTGATATTGATTGCCAACTGAAGCAAACTTGAGGATTTCCATCTCCAAAGTTATTATCTCAAGTATGAAGCAGTGGAGGTTATTCTTATTAAGGAACAATAATGAGCTACCAGTTTGGGATGGTGGCTTTTAATCACTAATAAAATTGTGAAAACTCAACATATTTCTAATGTTAATCTGCTGGGGAATGGCTACAAAACAACGTAAGAGGCAGCTTTTAGAGAAGAAATATTTGTCCTAGACAAGAGCAGGGAAGGAACAAGATCATTAGACAATGACAGTAAGGACTGCACTGTTAATGAGGCATATGTAAAAATTTTCCTAGCTGATTGGTTGACATTTTTCTTGCCAGTGATGTTATTATTCACCTTGTAAGGTGAATTCATTTTACATCAGGGCATAATATTAACTCTGAAATACCTAAGATTTTCACACTACTGAGCAATCTGTTTAGACTTAAACCTACTGAACTCCTACTATGTGCCAAGCTTGATAGAACAAAAGTCCCCATACTCTCTGGTCATTTGGGCTCCCTGAGAGGCAGAAAAGCGTAGGAGTTATGTCAGCCTCTGGTCTTCTATTGCCTGACTGACAAAGTCAAACATGCATAGACAGCCCAATGGGCCTATTTTTATTTTTATTTTTTTAAAGGGCAGGTCATTCAACTACTACTTTCTAACTGGCTAACATATTTTTAAAATCCTTTTGAAATTGAAAGAGTTGCCAAGTAAAAGACACTCATTTAAGTGTGAAATTCAGGTAACAAGGAATAAATTTTTAGTATAAGGTTATTTCAAATACTAAATGGGGTATACTTCCATTAAAATTATTTGTTGTTTTCTGAAATTCAAATTTAACTAAACACCCCATATTTTTATCTGCAAAATCTAGTATAGCTGAGCTCACAAAGATATAAGGAAAATCCTCAGGGTGGAAGTGGGAAGCAAAAATGAATGAAAACTGAAGTTCTGAGCAACTGGCATGATGCAGACCCTTCCCATGTGCTTGTTTCCTCTTCCCTTTCTCCTTCTCTCTTTTCTCGTGCCTGTTAGGCCTTAAAGGAATACCAAGAAGTGTATGTCCTTCTCCACTGAGAGCATATCATTAATTAAACAAATACAGTCATGTAATAAAAGATGATATGTGCTAGTATTGAAGAAGAGGCTAGGAGTAATTTTCTATAAAAAGAGAGAGAGAGAGATTAAGTATAATTAAACATACATCACTATCTAATAAGTAAACATTCTTTAAAGTAATTCTAAAACACAAGGATGTGAGATGAAGCAAGGCACTGCACAGCACTTTTTGATTACTCAAGGCATTCTTCAATACATATTTTTGAGGCATGCTCTTCAATTCCCTAGGTTATTTTCCATAGGTACTAGCTCAGTCTCCTGCCTTTGTAAGTTGGGCTCAAATCTCAAATCTCAAGTGGGGTTTCATGATATATAAAGGTGTGGCCATAAAGGTGGCCACAGTTATCTGACAAAACAAAGCAACACCACCAGAGAAATTGAGGAGCCATAGTTAGAACCTAAAGAAGCCTTTATTGCTTCGGGGAGCATCTTGGGGTAAACATCCTCCTCCCACTAATGGGCAAAAGGCTTATATTTGCCTATTCTGCAAATCACATTTACAAAGGCAAAGCAGGCAAAATACTTAAAGACACGCATAATAAAAACACAGGTTTTATTTTAGAAACATATAGAGGGCAAAAGTTTTCTATAAGTTTCATAATCCTGGTGATTTTCCCTTCCCAACGTTAAGATCAGCAAAGATTTCTCTACCCTTGCCCCTAGTCCCTCCCATCATGGAGATTGATTTCCAGCACTTCGATATCAGTCCCCTTACTGAGGACATACATATTGTATAAGTTCTTTTTCTAAAAACTACAAGTATATGCCCATGATAGAAAAATATTTTAAATGAATAAAATTAACCTGAATAAAAGTAAACATCTATAATACCTGCTAACATTTTCATATTTCCTACTAGTTCTCTTATATACATAACTTATATAATCAAGATCTCATTGTATGTATAATTTTATATCCTGTATAACATTTTATATATACAATATAGAATAAATGTTACCCATACAATTGTATATTGGAAGGATATCTCATGATTTGGTTAATCAAACTTGTTCATTTTAGTAAGATCTGTTTCTGGAGCAGACCGTGCTGGATCCCAGCATCTCCTCTCACTGTTGTGTGGCCTTTAGCACTCCCTGCCCCACTTTCCTTTGGGTATTGTTATGAATTTTAAATGAGTTAATAGTAAGTATTAACACTTATATAGTGCCTGACATATTATGAATGCTCGATGTTTGCTATTAGTATTTTTGCTATTATGAAAACATTATTTTGTATATGTTTTGGGGATAAGAAGCTAAAAAAGTCATAACAAAAGTACAGATAAAACAAAAATGTCCAATGGGACTGATAGGGATTTCTCTGATACTGTAAGAAATAACAGTTTGTATAAGTTTCCAGTGTTGAGCATATAATGGATACCCAACTGATGCTGTCGAATGAATTAATTAATGAATCAATAAACCGATGTTTTCTAGTTTAGGGTCACAGATGCATTTTTATTTATTTCCATGTGTAAGGTATGTCTCTGGAAACTGAAACAATAAAGTACAGGAAGCCATCAGCTGCTTATGTTTTTAGGATCAAAGAAAAGATACAGTCTGTAGGACCCCTTGATATAATAGAATGAAGGCTGTTAAAGTTGTCAAAATATCATATACATGTGTATATGAAAAGAGATTAACAACTCACCTGTTTAAAAGAGCTTTAAACTAAAATTGTCAAGAAAACACCTGAAAAGAACCTGAGAAAGTATCTAGTAATAGTGTAGAGAAAACAATGGCAAAAAAGGCTAGAGATCAAACCTCTTAAGCCAGTTCCTGAAGAGTATACTACCATTCCTCAATTAACAACAAAAGCTTAAGGATAAAGAAAACAATTCTATTTATAATAGCATCAAGAATAAAATGTTTAGAAATAAATGTAACCACTTGTACACTGAAAACTAAAAAACATTGCCAGAAGAAATTAAAGAAGACACAAACAAATGGCAAGATATCTCATATTCATGAATTGAATATAAGAATGAAATTGAATGTGAGGGTTTATTTAGGGGCTCCTTATTCATGATCATTTTGACTATTTTGGGTTCTTTGATATTCCACATGAATTTTAGCATGGAATTTTTGGTCAAATTCTGCAGAAAGCACTGTTGAGGTTTTAATAGGGATTGCATTAAATACAATCAATCATGAAAAGACTAACAAATCTGAAGATCTCACACTTTCTGGTTTCAAAACGTATTACAAAGCTACAGTAATCAAAACAGTGCTAGCATAAAGACATAGAGGTCAATAAAATAGAATAAGGAACTCCCAAATAAACCCTCAGATATATGACCAAATGATTTCAACAAGGGTGTCAAGACCATTTCATGGGGAAAGGAAAACATTTTAAACAAATAACATTGGGAAAACAATATCCACATGTAAAGGAATGAAGTTGGACTCTTACCTTACACCATATATAAAATTAACTCAAAATGGATAAAACTTAGAGAAAAGTTTTATGACATTAAATTTGACAATGACTTCTTGGATATGCCACCAAAAACATAAGCAATAAAAGTAAAAGTAGATAAAATTGACTACATCATAATTAAAAGCTTCAACATATTGAAAAGTCAGCCTATGGAATGGGAGAAAATATTTGTAAATCATATATCTAATAAGAGGTTAATATCCAGAATATATAAAGAATCCTACAATTCAACAATAACAAAAATCAACCTGATTTTAAACGGGTGAAATACTTGAATAGACATTCCTCCAGAGATATACAAATGGCCAATTAGCACACGAAAATATGCTCAACATCACTACTTATTAGCCAGAATATATAAAGAATCCTACAACTCAGCAACAAAAAAATCAAACAACCTGACTTTAAATGGGCAAAAGACTTGAATAGACATTCCTCCAAAGATAAACCAATAGCCAATGAGCACACAAAAACACGCTCATCATCACTACTTATTAGAAATATGCAAATCAAAACCATGAGATACCACCTTGGACCCATTAGGATGGCTACTGTAAACAAGAACAACAACAACAACAAAGAGACAGAAAATAACAAGTGTTGCTGATGATGTGGAGAAATTGGAACCTTTATGCATTGCTGGTAGGAGTGTAAAATGGTACAGCCACTATGGAAAACAATAGGACTGCTCCTCGAAAACTTAAAAGTAAACTTATTATGTTCCCCACAATCCCACTTCTGGGTCTATTCTCAAAACAATTGAAGGCAGGGTCTTAAAGAGATATTTGTTCCCATGTTCACAGTAGCATTATTCACAATGGCCAAAAGATGGAAGCAACCCAAGTGTCCATCAATGGATGAACTGCCAAACAAAATATGTATGTAGATACTTAGATATGATGAAATATTATTCAGCCTTAAGAAGGAAGAAAACTCTGACAGATGGTGTAACATGGGTGAACCCTGAGAACATTATGCTAAGTGAAATAAACCAGTCACAAAAAAGAAATATCACATGATTCCACTTATATGAGGTATCTAGAATAGTCAAATTCAGAGACAGAAAATAGAATGGCAGTTGCCAGTGGCTAAGAAGTGATGGGAATGATGAGTTAGTGCTTAATGGACATCGACTTTCAGTTTTGAAAGATGAAAAGTGTTCTAGAGATTGGTTGTACAACAATGTGAATATACTTAACACTATTGAACTATACACTTAAAAATGGTTAAGATACAGCAAATTTCATGTTATGTATTTTACAACAATTAAAAATAAGAAAAAATGCACAATAAAAATGTTTAAAGATAAATATAGGGTCTGGGCGTGGTGGCTCACACATATAATCCCAGCACTTTGAGAAGTCAAGGCAGGTGAACCACTTGAGGTCAGGAGTTCACGACCTATCTGGCCAACATGGTAAAATCCCAACTAGCCAGGCGTGGTGTTGCATGCCTGTAGTCCCAACTACTCCGGAGGCTAAGGCAGGAGAATCACTTGAACCTGGGAGGCGGAGGTTGCAGTGAACCGAGATCAGGCCAGTGTACTACAGCCTGGGTGACAGAGTGAGACTCCTCTGTCTCAAACAAAACAAAACAAAAGATAAATATAGGAACATTCGATACTTCATGCTTTCTGGTATTAATTTTTGCATTCCACTTTTATTTAAATAATTTTAAAGTTCTGTCTTCCCAAGAAAACTGTAATTTTTGTGGGATCAGGGACTGGTCCTATGATCTGGTTACACTGCAGACTTACAATGTGTCTTTGATAGCTAACTGAAATAAAATTAACCTAATAATGTTGGATTAATCTTCTTTTGAGCCTCAAACATTAATAGTCTTTATACTAGCTGAGTATAATCAGTAGGTCAAGGAGAATCTCTATCCTGCAGGAACATCTATTCTGAAAGACAGAAAAGCCTGAACAAGAGAGGACTCTATTTAATTCTCTCAAATGAAGTGCTCAAAGGACTACTGGCATGTAATAAACTCCTTACCTACCAGTCCTTCGAGGGTGGAATAATTTGTTATCTAGGTAGTCTAAACCTCTACTCCTACTCCTCTCCCAGAAAAACTGTCTGCTTCCATTAAACTAAAATATTCATCATTGTCCAAATTTGCATCGCCCGTTGTGCTTCTGAATCTTGATTCACACTATTTCTCAGGCCTGCTACTCTCTTGCTTCAATCCAACAATGCTCACATCTCCCTCCCTGCAAGAGGTATTCCTCATCAAGAGGCTTTGGAGACTGCCATCTTTGGTGATTACTATCATTTATAATTCTCACTTGCTAAGATTTTTTAAAGTCTACTATATGCCCTCCTTCTTCAACAAGATCTAGTCACCAGTTCTAAATTGTACATTTGACTCTCTCCTTGACATTTTCTCTCGAACATCTCAAAGTCACCCTAATGTCAACATGCTCTGAATTGAAATTATCCCACAATCCGGGGCCTCTTCCAGTTTTCTGTCTTGGTGAATGGACCCTATCAGACAAGCCAGAAATATGTGAATCATCTTCATCCCCACATTTCTCTTATCCCCAATATCTGTCATAGAAATTCTGTTGATTTTATCTCCTAAATATTTCTGCATCCCAGCTGGAAACCATCACTTTCAGCAAACTATCGCAAGAACAGAAAACCAGGCAGCGCATGTTCACACTCATAGGTGGGAAGCAAACAATGAGAACACTTGGACATAGGAAGGGGAACATCACACACCGGGGCCTGTCGTGGGGTGGGGGAGAGGGAGGAGGGAGGGATAGCATTAGGAGATATACGTAATGTAAATGATGAGCTAATGGGTACAGCACACCAGCATGACACATGTGCACATATGTAACAAACCTGCACATTGTGCACATGTACCCTAGAACTTAAAGTATAATAATAAATGAATAAATAAGGAAAAAATATTTCTGCATTCACCAGTTTCTTGCCGCCTCATCACCAACGTGGTCCAGCATTGTTTTAATAGACTTTATGATTATTTAGGTATGGCAAAGCCAACAGATCAGGAGATGATTAAAACTGAAAATATAGTTTGTTTTGGAGGCTATGAATATGTTTCTTACCTTGATTGTAGTGATAGCATCACAGGTGTGTGCACATGGCCAAACTCATCCAACAGTATACATTAAACATGTGCAGACTTTGTCTATCAATTCTACCTCAATAACATTGTAGCTTTTAAAATACAATTTTTTCTACTTATGATTCTCAAGAAAGGAGCACATGTCACACCACAGGGTGCCATGTGGGGAAATACCAGGGTCAGCCACGGGGCAGAGGAAGAGGGCAGACCTGTAGGCAGGAGCCTTTACTGTGGTTTCCACTGGAAAGGATGAGGGAGGCAGGCTAAAGAGGCTTAGGCCTGGCTAGTTTGAATAATATCAGTGGACTCTGGGGCATAGTCATTTTCCTGGTTGTCTGGCATCTGGCCCTGGCATAAATAGGGTAGGTGGATAGTAGTCCAGGATAGGAAAGCCCAATAAGGGAGAAGGATGGAGGTGTGGAATTAATCAGCCACTCCATAAGGGGAAATCACAGACCTCTAGTCACTGCCTCAAAACTAAGACAAAACAGCATTTTAAGAACTGTATTGCAAGCCATCTCAACCTGCACTGTTGACTTCAATAGCCTCTTAAAAGTGTCCCAGCTGTCATTCTCTCCTACTGTCAACTCCTTCACCCCTGCCTCAAATCCTTTAGGGGTTTCCTGTTTCCTTAAAGATAACATTTTCTAACATGGCTACAAACCCCTGAATGATCTGGCCCCTTCCTACTTCCCCAGGCACAGCGGCACCTTGCTTCCTCTAGCCACAGACTTTAGGTCTTGTCTACATGTGTATACAATTTGTTATTTGCTTCACAAAAAGGTACTTCCTGCTGAGAAGATATTAGTTGTAAGGGGCTTGATGAACATCTTTAATCAATTCCAACTATATGCTTTAATTTTATTTGGCAAATTAAATAATGTTATTTAACTTGTATTAATCAGATGTTGCTATCCATTATACATATAGTACTTATGTATATCATTAATGTGAACTCTGAAGGTAAAATGGCCAATATCATATGAAGAGTAGGTTTCAGGTAGCTATCTTAAATTTGATTATTGAGTCTTGTAATAAAAATTTTCTGTTCAAAAAAATCCTTGTTCCTAGGAATTTTGTAAGTGAATATAGCCACAATTTCTGCTTTAGAATGTGCCTGACACACACATTAGACTCAAAAACACCCTCAAGACCCTTGATAAAATGGTAGCTAAAAAACTCACTTCAAGATGAAATTCTTCCCACAGCATTTAAATTGCAGATATGGGATATGAGTATGTGTTTTAATTTTCTTTTTGTTGGCACATTATCATTGTTTTCGATAAAACATTTATTTAAGAGGTAGCAAGTGATTTTGATTTTTGCATTTGTCATAATTTCTCTCATTAATTTGAACATTTTGATTTATGTTACTAGGGGATAGGACCAGTCATAAGTAATATGATTTACATCATATCTGACTTTCAAATGTCATAATGCTATCATATTAAATCAATAATAGTGGGCTTTGTAGAACAACACATAAAGCCAAGTTGAAAACGAAGTTCTTTCATAATAATCCTCAGTTCTTTCATTTATAAATCTTTAATCATTTTTCCTTTCTTCCCTCCTTCCCTTTCTTTTTCTCTCTGTCTCCCTGGCTCTTTCTCTGTCTCCCTCTCTCTTCCCATTCCTCTTGTGTCTCCTCTTTCTCCTAACATGAATGCATTGTTAAAGCGAGTCAGTCATTCAGTACTTCAACAAGAAGTTACTGCACATTTCATCTATGATGGACACTATACCGGGCCCTAGGAATAAAACAGTGAATAAGACAGAAAATAGTCCTATCTGTGGGGAGCTGACAGTCCAAAGGAGTGACTGACCACCCAACAATTACAACCCAGCATGGAAAATCTATGGTAGGGAAAGTGTAGCGTGCTCTGAAAACACATAGGAGGGGAAAATAACCTGAATGCATGGATCACGGAAGGCTTCCTGGGAGAAACAACCTCTAAACTATGGCATAAAACAATGAGCTATACAGACATTTCTATTTATTTAGTCAAAACTTTAAACAGTAAAACCAAATTCACTGCATTCTCAAATTACAAATTCCTACCCAACTTTTAAAATTCATTTCAAAGGCACTTTTTCCCCTAGGTTCAAAATTTTGTATTTCTTTAAATGAAAAAATAGGAAACACTGACTGAGAGTCAAATTGTGGGTATTCTGACTCTACCCAGTTCTTTCACCAACCTCTGTGTCATACTGAGGAAGTCACATCAACTTCCTTGGTCTCAGTCCCAAATTTATAAATGAGAGGATGGCAACTGATGGACTGCTTTCAGGGATGGGATTCTCATTGTAAGTCTCTGAAACTTTCTAGGTCCAGTCTTCACTACCTCTTGCATTTTGTCCACCTAGGTTCTCCCGACTGCACTCCATCCTGCACATTGCTGCCAGGTTCATCCTCCTAAAGCACAGTTCTGTCACTTCTCTGTATCCAGCATATTAACAGCCCGCAAGACAAAAATCTGAACTCTTTCTGCAGCATCTCTTCTTCCTGGCATGAGCTTTCTACCTTGGACAGCTACAATTCATACCTCAGTGCTGGACTCACTCACACCTGCTCCTCCCTGCTAAGGAGACCTTGGCCTCTTCTTCCATCTGGCCATGGCCATTTCTTACATCTCCTACAAGGCTCATCTCACATCCAAATCTCCTCCATGAAGCCTACACAGGCTGGCTCAATACCTTTCCTTCTAACATCTACTTCGTCACTTATTTTGAAACGTCCTTTTTATTATCTAACACTGCAATCCATGCCATTTTTCATTACCTAATGATATTGAAAATTCTGTTAGATCTTAAAAAACCTTTTGGTTGGGTACAGTGGCTCATTCCTGTAATCCAACCTACTCGAGAGGCTGAGGCAGAAGCATTACCTGAATCCAGGAGATCAAGACTTGCAGTGAGCTGTGTTTGTGCCACTACACTGCAGCTTGGGTGACAGAGCATGACCCTGTCTCAAAAAACAAAAACAAAAAATCCTTTTATTTACCTTCCTTCCTCACCCCCACCTCAATAGCAATGTGAAGCCCATACTATTTGCTGAATCAAATGAAATAAATACATAAATGTTTACCTGGTTTCTAAAAAGCATGTCGGCTAGCCCAAGAGTAAAGAGACCTGACCTGAAAGAAACAAAATATTTCCTACATCTTCAATCTGTCCCTCTTCTTAACTTTCGAGGACCAGCTATCCTTTGGCTGGTAAACATAGTCTAGTGGAGAAAGCACTTGACTAGGAGCCCAGTTCAATTTCTGGCTCTGTCAGTCTGCAGCTGGAGAGCTCCAACCCAGGTTCTCAGTCTTTCTGTGCCACAGTTTCCTCTTTCCTCATCTATAAAATGAAGGATATTGGTTCAGAAAATATTTTTTAAGTCCCTTTTCCATGTTAGACTTATGGAGATACTTACACTTTATAACCCAGGACACACATAGCTAAACAGAGGGGTAACTGGTTAAAGAGAAAGGCAACATGAGACAAAAGGGGAGATGAGTTACATCACAAATCTAAGAGTCAAAAAAGATTTTAGAAAACTATTTTAAGGGTAAGGTAACACCTTATCCATTGAATACATTATTCCTCTAAGAAACTACCTATACCCTTGGGCAATCATGATGCAATTTAAACTTTAGTTCTTTTATACAGAGCTTCTTATGAATACAGATGTAGGTTCTTGAGGTGGGTACATCATTTTCAAAATCTTGAAATACTTCTGGATTAAAATGTTCCTCTGTTGAATGATGAAACCATGTTGTAAGACTTAGTAAACCATCAACTTACTGTGTTTTCAGGTTGCAAAGTTTTTATGTTGTTTGGTTTTAACACTTTATAACAATGGACCTCACATTTTCTATCTTGAAGTCGTGGATCTTGATGCAATATTGGCCTTAAATGGGAAAGCCACGTAATAGAAAGTAACTGAACATTTTCATTGAAACTATATGACATTCTTAGGAACACCAAGAGGCGCCCCTTAGATGTGTAGGACATGAGATACATTCCTGCAAGGGGCACTAGAGTTGACCAACAAAGAAATTCAGAACACATTTTCTCAAAAGTATATCTGGCCGGGCGCGGTGGCTCAAGCCTGTAATCCCAGCACTTTGGGAGGCCGAGACGGGCGGATCATGAGGTCAGGAGATCAAGACCATCCTGGCTAACACGGTGAAACCCCGTCTCTACCAAAACTACAAAATCTAGCCGGGCGAGGTGGTGGGCGCCTGTAGTCCCAGCTACTCGGGAGGCTGAGGCAGGAGAATGGCGTGAACCCGGGAGGCGGAGCTTGCAGTGAGCTGAGATCCGGCCACGGCACCCCAGCCTTGGCGACAGAGAGAGACTCGGTCTAAAAAAAAAAAAAAAAAAAAAAATTTTTTTTAAAAAAAAAAAAATTTTTTTTTTTTCTTTTTTAAAATAGGTATAACCCAGCATGTAACCACATATACAAACAGCTAATATATCTATCAACTGATAGATTAGCTTTGTTTTTATTAATATGAATGTGATCTCTCTCCTGGTAATGTCTCCTCTTTTGGGTTTCTTGGCTTTTAAATTTCGCTCCCTCATTTAATATCTCTGAACCTTGACTTTCTTATCCCAATAACTAATAGTGCAGCTAAGGTATCTAGTATGATATTTGGGATCTTTTATTGATTGATTTATACGGACTTCATTCCAAAAGTGATTTGAGGTAAATACTCAGCAAATAGTAGGTGCTGAGTAAATGTCAGTTTTCTTCCCCTTCTTCCTTTACTTAAATCACCTCTAATTTTCTTGAGAAGAACGGATAAGCTGAAAGGCAAGGGAAACTTGGGAATAGAGGCCATGGAGGTAACATATTAGTAAGCATTAGTTGTTCCTTTTTAAAAGCTTCACAATCTGAAAGACAGCATCCTTCACAAGACTATTACCTCCTACACAGGACATCTGGAAAGCGGAGACAGGGGGCTGCACAGTAAAAGTACGAATATTGGCAAGTGCATTGCTCTGCTATAAAAGAGGAAGTTAGAGGCAGGAAAATGCTATCATAACTAGAGCAGCTGTCTATCTAAGAGCTCAGCAGCTTAAAGCCAAAATATAGTTTTATTGTAATTACATTTGAAATTTATATAGCCTTTTTATACTGCAAAGAGCTAACTAAATCTTCATCATGCAGGTTTCACTGCCGATTTGTAAGATTTTACCAGTTGGACC
>NW_016805189.1:504251-619087 GCF_001698545.2 Rhinopithecus bieti | reverse complement strand
AAAATAAATAAATAAATAAATAAATAAATAAATCTTTCTGATAAAAAAGTAAATATATTCATTTACTATTTTCAGATAGGTATCAGCCAGCATGTAACCACATATACAAACAGCTAATATATCTATCAACTGATAGATTAGCTTTGTTTTATTAATATGAATGTGATCTCTCTCCTGGTAATGTCTCCTCTTTTGGGTTTCTTGGCTTTTAAATTTCGCTCCCTCATTTAATATCTCTGAACCTTGACTTTCTTATCCCAATAACTAATAGTGCAGCTAAGGTATCTAGTATGATATTTGGGATCTTTTATTGATTGATTTATACGGACTTCATTCCAAAAGTGATTTGAGGTAAATACTCAGCAAATAGTAGGTGCTGAGTAAATGTCAGTTTTCTTCCCCTTCTTCCTTTACTTAAATCACCTCTAATTTTCTTGAGAAGAACGGATAAGCTGAAAGGCAAGGGAAACTTGGGAATAGAGGCCATGGAGGTAACATATTAGTAAGCATTAGTTGTTCCTTTTAAAAGCTTCACAATCTGAAAGACAGCATCCTTCACAAGACTATTACCTCCTACACAGGACATCTGGAAAGCGGAGACAGGGGCTGCACAGTAAAAGTACGAATATTGGCAAGTGCATTGCTCTGCTATAAAAGAGGAAGTTAGAGGCAGGAAAATGCTATCATAACTAGAGCAGCTGTCTATCTAAGAGCTCAGCAGCTTAAAGCCAAAATATAGTTTTATTGTAATTACATTTGAAATTTATATAGCCTTTTTATACTGCAAAGAGCTAACTAAATCTTCATCATGCAGGTTTCACTGCCGATTTGTAAGATTTTACCAGTTGGACCTTTCTAGAAGTAAATATGCCATGGAAATCAGAAGGCACAGTCACTAATCAGTTCAGTGACCTGGGCATGCCAACTTTACCTCTCTGAACTCAGTTTCTCCATTTTACCAATTAGCTAATTTAAGTGTCCTGTCAGCTCTGAAATCCCACAATTCCATTTTCTTAGCCATGGAAACTGGGTAACTTAACCAAGCCTCTGATAGTGTATGGCTAAGCAGGATCTTGGATCCTCATTTCTTCATTCTCTGAGTTTTAAAGGTGTTTCTTCTTATTAGTAAATAAGCAAAGTGTTAAAAAAGACTGAGCATCTTTTCTTTTATCCCAAATCACCTGCAATTTTTTAAGTTCTGTCATTTTGATAGATCACAAAACTTTATCAAAAGCCAACCTGTCATGATAGTTCACACTATTTACAATTCAGACTCTGGCACAATTAATATTCCTTTTCCTCATCACATCATCATTCATTATTGTTGTAATCTATAAATCGATGGGATAAAATCTCAACTAAAAAATCCGATTGAACTTTAGGGATATATAGTCTTCTATAAATAGAGCTTTTATAGAAGGGGAACTGAGTTGAGGCTGTAAAGAAGGATGTCTATAAAAGTACAAATTCATTCTTCCATTTCTGGAAATCTTTTTGTACCTACTTTAGTCATAAAAATTATATCTTACATTAACTGAGCCAGTGATTTTTTTTTCACAGATAAATTTGATATCTTTCCAAAATTGCATGATTTGCTTTAAATTAGGAAAGAGGCCAAGATTTACTCGATGTGCTCAGTTAGCAGCCCTCCCAAGAAGTTCAATCTGAGGTCAAACTTTTTAAAAATGTCATTTAGAATGAGATCCGAGTAGAATATAATCTCTTAGTACCACCTGAGTTTAGTTAGGAAAGATTTTTAATCACCCCAAAAAATAAACAAAAAAATGATTAGACACACTAACAAAGTGTGTATATATACAGACATATATGTATATGTATACATGTATAATATTCTGTCAATTAAAATAAATCTGGATTTTTTCAATTCAGTATGAACTTACATATATTTTATAAATATATATTTTGATAAATAAAATGTATTTTCCAAATACCAATTAAATAGAGATGTCAACTCTAATGATTTTGAAACATTTACCTGTTACATTATTAATGGGAAATCTGGGTCAATTCCCATGTATTTCTCCTAATGCCAAAAGATATAAAATGATTCCATTTATAATTCAGAGCCTGGAGTCACGGCAAGTAAAACAGTTTTACTGTTAAATATTGCAAATCATTAGTGCTATCAGCATATACGCCTTGGAGAACAGATTCACGTTCTAACACAGACCAGCTTCTATTTATTGCAAGCATAAGAATAAGCAAAACATGCCAAGCTAGCAGAACCCATCTTAATCCTCTCAGGCAATTATTCTCCTTGTTTAAGTTCCCCTTAATAAGCATGAAAAGTAACAGACAACCAAGATGTTATGAGCTTGGAGTGCAAGTCTCATAAACCGTAAGTGAGGAGCTTTTTCTTCCGACTATAATTCTCAAGCAGGAGAGGGTTCTTTATATGAACACCAGGAAAGGGAGATTTTAAATCCCTAAGTTGCATGGAGCTTGTGAACTTTCAGGATGCTCCAACAGTTACTTAAATACACCCAAATCTTTCTCATGTGGGGCAAGCATTTTTTTCCCTAAGCCTTTATCATTATCTGTCAGCAGCCAGTGATGCATTTGATATATGGCTTCATTTATAGAACAAATGTAAAAGACATACCCAAAATGAATTATAGAGAAACTAGTAGGGAAAACTGTTTGACTGAACTTCATTTTTGAAAATTTATCTTTTTTTCTCCTTACATAATCAAAAGCTCAAGTATCTGAGGGAGCCATTTTAACAACTCTGCTCTTAAGTAACAATTAAATCTGCTGCCGCACAGGAGTTCTGCGTCTTTATAAATGTCAACCCCATTCTAAAGAATCCAACCTGCTCCCCAGCAGCTCGAACACCACGTTCATAAAGATACAAAATTTTGAAATGTCTTTTTCTCACTTATACATGTATAAATCATGAGCCAAAGTTAAATCCCAAATCAAGTGTGTACCGACAATTACTGGCATGCATTCTAACAACAGAACTCTTAGCAAATTAATATGAGTAAATACTATATTGAGATTGTAGCAAGATATAAATATCTGAAGTTCAGTTACACCTAATTTTATAAAGATATAATTTGAGAATTCATGAATATGATTGGTTCCTATCGTTGAATTTTTCAAACCTATACACAATTATCTCTTTAAAGAATAGATTCTAAAATAGGTTATTTTCTGATTCACAAGATCACTGAAATATGTCTGACTCTATTAAGGTTAATAAAGAATATTTTCACTCTCTTTGGGTTGATGGGCTTAAGGAAAAAAATAAGGTAAGGGAGAATTTATGAGCCAGAGATTTATGGAGCACTTTCTAGATTCCAATTGTTAAATACTAGGAATATAAATATAAATAAGGTACAGTTTGCACCTTTAATGTGCAATCTTGGGAGAGGACAGACAGATAAACAGATTGTATTAAAATGAAAAAGTGCGACAAGACAGAGGACACACAGGCAAGGGCGAGGAGGAGACAGGGAAGGCCTCCTGGAGAGGAAAGGAGATGCAGGATGGAGCAAGCAAAGGCATAAAGGTCAAAGGAGAGCTAAGTTTAGGGTGACTGATTACAAAGTGTAGAGATGAGAATGGTGGTGAAGGACTAAATTAAGCCAGCTCACACAGAGCCTTGTATGCCTCCATAAGGAGTTTTGGATTGATCCTAGGAAAATGAGAGCTTCTGAAGGATTTTCAGTATAATTTAGATAAACATTTTAAGTTAGTTACTCTAGGAATGGTGTGGAGGGGGGCTTTGCAGGAACTAGAATTTAATAAGCAGCTATTATATCCCAGGTTCTTATATTATCTCATTAAATCCTCACAATAATCTTAGACTTCATTATCTCCATTTCATGGCTGAGGATTACAGACTAAGAGAAATTAAGTGATTTAGCAAGATTACACAGTTGGTAAGTATAATAGTAAGACTGGAATTAAAACGCTGCCTGGTATGCAAACCCCAATTTTTCCAACTATATCAACATGTTGCACAAAATCCAAAATGAAATGTAAATTGGGATGTGTACAACCCGTGCTTCATGACTAATACATGGATGCTCTTATAAATTAAGATAGAAGTCAGTGTTGATTCGAGAGGAATATGTAAAATGGGGCCAACATTACAATCCACACTACCCAATACAGCAAATAACATACAGAAACCCCAAATACTTTCACTATTGACTTCATATCCCATGGCTCTTTGTAAAGAGAAACTAGTTTTAAATTACAGTGTCCATCTTTGTCAACATCATTACTACTTGAACTGATGTTTTCAGGCTATTCTTCCTTTTCCATCTGCTATTTATTTATTTATTTATTTATTTATTTATTTATTTATTTGCGTGTGTGAGGAGTGGGGAGCTGTCTAGGGGAAAAACCACACTGGTAATCAAATGTCTCAAAGTACATTACCAGGTCATTAAGCCTAAGTTGGAAGTGTTAGGCTTTACCAGCTGCTACTGTACACATGAGGCACATTATATAACCAATCAAATGCTATTAGTCACTTTGAAGGACATCTCTATTTTCTGAAAATCAAACTACCCTCTAAGCAAGTTGGTTAGAAAAAAAATAGTCTTCAGAGTGTTATAGCTGGAACTATGCAGAGCAAGAATACATCTTTGCACTGTTTGTTTTGTGTCTGTATCCCCACTTCAGGGATTCAATATTCCCACTTTACAGATGAGAAAACTTAGGGTCATGAAGAGGAACGACAAGTACACTTTCACGGAGTGTGTGAATCTCAGACTTGGGGTCCTTGCATCCAAACCTGTTGGTTCATATCACTTAATCCTTTCTCTCTATGCTTTAGGAAGATAAAAACAATAATTTAGAGTATATTCTCAAAGATCAAAGCTTTTACAAATCAACAAGGAAACAGAGGAAGCCATTTTTTCCACGTGTTTACAAGGACATTATAGATCTTATAACTTTCTAAGATAGCAAAAAAGAAAAGCTTGTGGTTCTCATTCTCCCCAATGCTAATAACTAAATATAAACATATTAATAACACAGTGTGCTGGAGACGTGAACAGAACTACCTAGATTCTGTTACAACAGTGTTCTCCAAAGTGGGTTCTGGGGAACACTAATCCCATAAGATATTCTTTTATTGTTCCTATAAGTTTGTGAAACACTAAATATTTTATTCTCTTCATGCAGACTTCTAATCTCTCTGACATATAAAAGTTTTGATACATCTTGTAATGCAAGAGACCTGTTTAACCTTATTTAAATCAGAGTTTTCTAAATAATAAAAGTTAAAAAAGGGGGTAGTTGAATCTCAGGGATTGTGAGCCTAGAAAATGTTATAGCATTTCTAGATTCAACTCCAACAGAATACTTAAATCAAAAGGGAAACCAAAGCATGGATTGTATTATTTTAATATCATTTTCACATTAAAAAATAGTAATGATTAACTATTGCAAGCCAGGTGTTTTGTTAGGCCAGTGGTAGCAAGGAAGTTGAAACTAGTGTGTCACTCACAATGAATCTGTAGTAAGCAGCTGTCTGAAGTGTGGAGTTCAGAAATACTATGGGGCTCTGGCTAGTCTCAGAAAAAAAAAAAAAAAAAAAAAATGAACAATTTGCAATGTTTGCCCCAAACACAGAAATGAAGAGTGGAGGCATAAGTGTTGAGTATTTTCCACCTATGCTTTAAGCACTGAGGATATATAAATGAATAAAATGTGGTTCCTGACTTCAAGGAGCTCATTTTGGGATGCTGGGAGGTAAGGCATATCATCATATAAATTCAAAATAGGGAGACAAGAATAAGAGTAGTAAGCTATCATAGAAAGAGGAAAAGGGGTTGATCAGCGAGCTTCAAAGACTGGAGGACACTTGAGCTGAGTCTTGAAGGATAAGTACAAGTTGATCAAGTGTGCAGAGGTGATGGAGTGTCTGAAACTACAGGTAAAGCCAATATTAATGTCGAGCACAGAAATGTGAACTGGTGCAGCACCTTGGAGGCTTTTGGTAGCTCAGTTTCTCAGGAGTGTGAGGTTTAAAGAGGAAAGACTGCCTACCTTTCCTTTGATCATGCTTTCCAGCGCAAGTCTCTCAACAATATTAATCGTGTGTTTTTTGTGTTGGGGGCGGGGTGTTAATGTATGTCTTCACTTTCAGTACTACGAAGTTATTCAGCATGGTAAAGGAATAGATATTCTGCATAATTTAATAATATGGTTAGAAGGTTACTGTATATACAAGAGATCATTTTTATTCTAATTTTCAAAATGCTCTATATGCTCTTTACTAAAACAAAGCTATAAAAGTACAGAAAATTACATATATAATATATGGCACTCTTACTGCTTCTTTGCAAGAATTTACTTTCAACACCATAAGTTCATAACTGTGAGTCTGTATGCTTAAGAAATTAAGATGAAAGTTAATCCACTGTATGATATATCCTGGAACTACTCTTAAAATTATAAATTACTCAATCACTCAAATTGACTTGTGTTTCTTGGCATTTTTGACTTTTTTTGCAGATTCTAGCTATTAAAACTCTCCCCCAAATGCAATACTAGGTAATAGTGTCTACTGTTTCTCTGGGAAACATTTCATTTTCCTATAAAGAAAGATAAGGGTAAAACTAACTGGTCAAGAGTCCAGTTTTGAAAATGTGCTGAGACAATAATCCAATAGAATTTATAATCGGCTTCTTTCAGAGCTGCTATGACCTCACCTCGATCCTCTTCACATTTAAAAGAGAATCTTCTACTCCAAGGAGACATGGAAGTGAAGCAAAATTAAGAAATATTAAGAATTAAAGATGAGCTAGTGGTACGGGGAGAGGGAAATACTAATTGAAGTGGAGAAAAAGATCATCCTTGAAAAAAAGATCTAGTATTTTTAGCATTAATTCGGTGTCTTTTTTGTGGTTATTGGTTATAGGAAAACTCTGATGTATCAGAGCTATTCTGTTAAAGAATGAGATAACTTCGCCCATTGACAAATGGTCACTATACCCATCATGACTAACCATTTTGGCTTAGTTTTCCTATTACATAACCCCTGTGAATCTGTCCAGGTATTTTTTCCTAACAATTTCTACCACACCCTACACCACACTTTGCACATCTGGGAATATGAGCCATATGAAGGAATGTGAATTCGTCATTGATATCAGCCAAATAAGCTAGCAGTAAAACCATTTTTGACTCTAAAATACTAAAAGCAACAAATTGCCAGGAAATAGGAAAACGAGGCCTAAAAAACTAGCATATTCTCCACATTTTCTGGAAAAAATACCAGTATTAGCCATCACAGAAATAGAAGCTATTTACTTCCTTTAGCATTGGTGTATGGTCCATAAGTTCCTCACAAGAAGCAAGTTTTATTTTTGCCAACTGCGTATGATTCTGCTTCTAAACCATTATTCAAACTCTAATAGTAATTTATGCTTTCAGATAGTTATACTACATAAATAAATAATACAAATAGAAAAACAATGACTCTGAATAAAATAATTTTCTCAGACTGAGCAACAATCCTCCTGATCTACAGGAACAAAAAGTCGTCGCAATCCCTTATCTTACTGGAATGTCTAATTCCATTCTCTGTGGGAGACGCATCAAATGAACTTAGACAAAACAAGCAGGATCATATAAGTGTAGGTAATTACAACTATACTAACCTCAGGAAATGGTTTTGAAGAGATCACTGTCAATCTGGGCAATTCCTAAAAATAGTGCTTGGTGGGTGCTGCAAGGCTATTTTATTCAATATCCTGATGAACGCTGACTAGCAGGCAGTACCGGTTTCATTTGGGGGAAAATACTTGGCTTCTTAGTCCTCCTTAGCTCAGCATTAATAGATAGTTCCTGTCTTATTACCAATTCTTCATCTGAAGATCCTCTATCTGCAGTCAGTTTCCACTTTCCTAAGATGGCAGGGCTCTACATATTCTCTATATGTAGAAACTCAGATGACACACATGAAAGATATAAGTGATCACCACCTTCAGTCAGGAAGTCACCTTAAGTGCTTAACTTACAAACTTTCCAAAATTTACATTTTAACATAAGATGCTCAGATCCTTGGTCTGGAAATCAACTCTTTCCTTTGTTATCTATAGCAGGGGCTATAAGGATAGATAACTTATCAGAAAAGCCTGGGCTTCTAGGAGGTAGCTTCTTGAAGAAGCTTGGGCTTTCAAGTCTGACCCAACTAGGTGGAAGCTTTAAGTCATCATGTGCTTGCTGTGTGAATGCTTTGCATAGTTTCCATTCAGGACAGTGGTATCTATCTCTTAGAGTTGTTATAAAGATTAAATATGAACCTCAGCATAATATGTACCAAACACAGAAGAGCACTTGGAGCATTCGTCTCTTAGCCCCTTTTTGAAAGTGTGTTGAGATAATAATCCGATACAATTTATAATAAGCTTCTTTCAGAGTTGCTATCACCTCACCTCTATCCTCTTCACATTTAAAAGAAAATCCTTTTTGCTGGATTGTACTTTTTTGCTGAAGTGTACTTTTTGTAACATGCTGCCCATTCCCAGAGTGTAAGCCCCCTGGTGGTGGGTATCCTGACTTGACCATATCTGCAACACAAGCCCGAGTCCACTGCTTGGTGCAGATTGCTCTCAATGCCTGCTTTACATTAAAGATGTGGAGGACTTATGGTCAATGCATCTCAAACTTCAATGTCTATATGAATCACCAGAGAATCTTATTAAAATGCATATTGTGATACATAATGTCTAGAGTGGACCTCAAGATACTCCATTTTTTATAAGCACCAGATAGACCCATGCTTCCAGAACCACAATTTGAGTGAACTACATGCTAGTTTTCTTTCCTTACCTTTCACTGCCACAGTATTCCACATCGTGGCAACAGAAAGTAGTTTGTGGACATTTCATTCAGGGCTATCACACTATGCTCAATCATGTCCCTTCCTCAACACACACAAAAAGGGGAGGGCTACCCAGGATAATATCAGTGTGGAGACTATTTGCTGATATATCTCTACCTTATTAGGACAAGCTATTAAGTGAACTCCAATATTTATAGTCAGAATAATAAAAAGGTCCTTAAGGAAACATTAACAGTTTTACTATACTTCTAGAGGGTAATGATACATAATAGTATTCTGGTATATGATACAAATTTATAAATCATTGGCATTTAATACCTCGTATTTCAAAAAAGTGTCATACCCTCTGTTGTAATGTTAACAGGATGAGTATTTATAAATATACATGCCAGAAATGCAAACAGTCATATTTGCAAAGGCAACTGTCATCTGGTTACCACACAGTGCCATCTGCTGGACAGCTGCTGATGTGCAGCAGAAAAAAAATGCAAGATGTTGTCCGGGAATAATAATAATTTTTCTGCAGCTTTTCAATGAGATTTAAACAAACGAAGGCAACTTACAGAGTTCTGCACTGGCTTGTTCAGAAAGAAGATTGTATAGCCCCTATGCTCTTTTGCTTGGAAAAGTAGAACAGTTTTATAGAGATATGCCTATTGATGTGGGGCTAAAGGCTGAATACAGAAATCCCACATGGTCATGAAGAACAAAGGACTGTTTCTTCTAAAGAAAAATCTAGTTTTCTGGCTACAATTGAAGTTTACATGAGTATTGTCTTCATCAATAAAACAAGAGTTCATACTATTTTGCAGCACCTCTCACAACAAATTGATAATAATAAAATAAAAACTATAATTTCCTAATCTAGTTCACTTCTGAAAACAGGTTCCTCTTGAATCCTAAAGTTGGTCAAAATTCTTTAGCACAAATGATAAGAAAAGAATAAGTGGAAAAGACACAAGTCCTGTGTAAGTCCTTATATCTTTCATGGAAAACGCAACTTGTTCTACCATAGTAATGCTGTAACTTGGAAATGATTTGACAATTTCCTACCTGAATTAGTACTCGGTCTAGTCACAAGAAGTGATCATTTAGGTCTCATGCAGTCTTCAGTTAAAAAAAAGTAAGCAGATGTGTGGATTTAACTGGGCACATTAAAGAATAACGATTAGTGCTACAAAATATCTACCTTGGGATGTTAGAACAAATATATGTAACCAGGTCCTGTTAAGTAATTTTCTATGGAGGATCACAAAGGGCATTATTAGTTTTCACTCAATGACTCCTAGAGTGGCTCTACTGAGGTTTTCCTAAGATTCTGAAGTGGAAAGTATGAATAAAATATGGATCAATAAAGTATCTTATAGGTACTTCAGAGGAACATTAAGTGAATTGCCTTAGGTCACAAAATCCTAATGTTGACGAAAAAAAGAACCCGGGACTCCCAACCCCTAGCTTAAAACACCTAAAGTACTTCCTCCCATGACATATTTCTTGGGGGCCAGTTTCATAATTAATTTAAACAGCTTTCTGGGGCACATTAATTATGTAAGCTCTCTGTACACTAGGCCACTACAACACTACAAAAGGAGAAAATAGCTTCCTTGCTACCCATGAATGGGACTGTTTTCTTCTTTGTGACACCAAGGTGCACTGGAAGCCCCTAGTAAGGAAACAGTGCAGTGCCCAAAGGGCAAAGAGCATGGTGGGGGTGCCGGGGGGAGACACAGATTGATCTTCTGGCTGTCTTGTCTCATTTTGTAGGATCTCTCAGTAGTCTAGGAAAATCGACCTGTCCAGCTGTCACAGTCCCTCCCCCACAGAGCTTTATCACCCTCAGAGGGATGATTCTCATCTATAAATTTCCATGCCTAAGGGCCCTGCTGTACTGGCAGAGAGAATGCAGTCTGGATTCCATCTCTCTACGTGGTTAAGGCAGCATTACTCTTCTTTTCCCATATCCACGAGAATTTCCAATGTGCTGCAGTTTCAGGGGAATTGAACCACAGTACTGTCAGCAAACTCTTAAATGATATAACGATGAAACTTAAAATATGAAATGTTGTACTAAGATTGAAACACCGAGACAAAACAAGTACATACAAACTGTGATGGTAACATAACATGTGATTAGGTTCAGAAAAAGGAAGAATGTTCTTGGCTCATATGCGTTGAAGTCTAGGACCAAAATATGGCTTTGCCCACTTAAACTAACTGAAACTAAGGCTGACGGAAACTCCTTATCTCTTTTTCTAAGTCAATTTACTTATGATTCCCTAAAGTGTACTGACATTTTTGAGCCCCATTGGAATTAATTGTTCCTGCCATTTATTCATTCATGCAGGCATGCAGGCATGCAGGCATAGAGCAAATATCTATTAAAGCCAGCTATGTGTCACACACTGTTCTAGGTGTAAGAATATAGAACATCGAAGATAAATAAGTTTCTGTTCTTTTGAAGTTGATTTCTAATAGGGTAAGACAGGCAATAAATAAATAAATCTATAAATATATTACTACTTAATAACTTGTAAGAAGCAAGATAAAGCAAAGTAAGAGGAGTGGTGAGGTAAGTGCGTTTAGTCATCAGAGAAAGTATTTCTGCTAAGATGACATTTAAACAGAGATCTGGAGGAAGGGAGGAGAGAAAGGTACATTTATATGGAGGAAGTGCATTCCTAGCAGAGAAGCAAAAGGAAAAAGTCGGTGCAAATGTTCTGAGAAGTGTATGCTTGGAGTGTTCAAGGAATAACGAAGAGGCCAGGTGGTGCACGAGTGGGAATAAGGATGGAAAGGAGAGCAGAAGATGCAGTGGGAATATCATATAGGGCAGTCTTCCTCATATGGTCTGTGTTAAAGAACTGGCTGTTTTTTCAGGATCCACTGCAGATGGATAATTTTATAAAATGCAATTAAAATGTCAGTGCAATAACTACTGCTACAAAAAGCTTCTGAACCTGTCTCCTCACAGACCCATAGCAGTTCTCAGAGTAGCAGAGATCCAAAGACCACATTGAATTGTACTGAGGAGCCCAGTAAGCCAGGGTAAGTCCTCTGAATTTTATTCTGAGGGAGCTGTACCACCACTAGAAGGTGTTGAGCAGAAACTGCTGTTCCTTTCAACTGGCATGGCCTTCCGTCTCCAACACTTGGCAAGATCTTGTTTAATCAGATGAACCATCTCCACCACTGACAGACAGTATCTTCAACCAGGAGCCCTCTAAGCACTTCACATGCATGGATCCCGAGCAGATCTCATGGCTTCTCTTCCATCTCTGCCAAAAGTAATGACACTCAATCTTTTTTCCTCTTTTTCTTCTCTAAAATACTCTTTATGTCCTCTATCTACACAATGATTTTTGAGTACATGTCCCATCCACCCAAACAGTCTATAAACTCCAAATATCAGAGACTATTTTATAAATTATTATACTTATTAACTTGACACTCCATAAATGTTCTTGAATTGAGCTCTACACTAGGTCCACAAAGATCAGTCATCAATAATACGATCAGACCATATAAAATAATTTTTAAAGGTCTGTTTAGGGCTTGGTGTGGTGGTTCACACCTGTAATCCCAACACTTCAGGAGGCTGAGGCAGTAGGATTGCTTGAGCCTGTAAGTTCGAGACCAGCCTGGGCAACACAGTGAGACCTCATTTCTATTAAAAAAAAAAAAAAAAATAGCTGGGTATGGTGGTGTGGGTCTGTGGTCCCAGCCACTTGGGAGGCTGAGGCAGAAGGATCACTTAAGTTTAGTAGCTGAAGGTTGCAGTGAGCTATGATCACACCACTGTACTCCAGCCTGGGTGACTGAGAGAGACCCTGTCTCTAAAAAATAAAATATAAGACCTGTTTATAGCATTTTACAAAATGCTGACCTTTATCAAGCTCCCGGTTACTCTGCAGATCAAATCCAGAAAATTATTGCTGCCTCAAAGGCTTTTGTAGTTCAAGTATCTTATTTCTGGCATATTTCTTGAAATACATAGTCCACTGGCTGGAACTGTTGACCATCTTAGTGCTATACAGATCTCTCTTCTAATGAAATGTGTTAGGATGCAGTTTGAACTGTAGAACTGAAAATTTAAATGTTCCCTTAAAAGTCAGTGACCAAGAAGCAGCATTGTTTGTATATGTCCCAGACCTATAGTTAATTTTTAAATTAGAAGTAACGACCTGCTGTGTTAAATGAGTAAGAGAATAATTAAACATCTGGATTAGGGAACTATAAGATGAAAGCCCAGCAGCAAGTTGAAAATCTGACTTTCAATATTTTAGCTCAAGGAAGCAGGGCAAGAAGATTATTGCTCTAAAATCCAACATGAAAAAGTTCATGTTGATTCTACCTCTATTTTTACTAGCAGAAACAGAGCTGGCTGTACATTCTTAAGTATTTGTATCTTTGGACTAAATCAAGATTTACTGTGATGAAATTCCTGATGTAAAAAAGAATAGTCACTAATCACAGAATCTTATTCTTTTTCTCAAGATTATAACTTTTTTATTTAGACAAAGAAGAAAATGCTTTCCTTAAGAGTATGAAGACAATAAGACAGACTGTCTAAATAGAGCTAGCAGATCTTTGTGGTAGTTTTTTTTTTTTTTTTTTTTTTTTTTGCATGGATAGAAACATGTTCTTTTCCAGCTGCAAAGGGACCTCCAAAATTTTGACATGTACTGTTTTAAAAGGTCAACAACACATTCTGTTCATTACTCCATCCATCCAGCCAGTCATCCAACCATCTATCTACCCACATTCTCATTATCTCCGCCTCAACTTTTTCTATCTCTATCTTCCTGTAATTTTCAGAGTGAAACAAATAATCTTTTCCCCCCATGATTTAATGTTTTAAAGCAAAACGTAGAAATACAAATCTGTATGCTTTTCTTCCTATATTTTAGATTATCTATCCCCCATAATTTTCCTATTTCTGCTTATTTTCCAAACTCATTTTTCTCCTTTTCCTAAATTTAATCTTTTCCTTCTATATGTAACTCTCCATTTCTTTCAGTCAACCTACAGAAGAAAATTGAGATTAACCTTATAATTTTCACCCAGGGGTCTGTGTAAAGCAAGAAGACAAAGAACCAAAGCCTTACTTTTCCTGATCTTTCTCGACCACCCATCCCACAACTACGACTTCTATTGATGTCTCCAGTTTGATGGCTTTGAAACACAGATTTAAAAACATATCATCATATGAAAAAAAAGTCTGTAACAAATTAGAGAAACATCTATTCTTAAATGATTTACTTTTTAAGGGCATGCTGGGCACAGTGGCTCATGCCTATAATCAAAGCACTTTGAGAGGTCAGGATGGGAGAATTGCTTGAAGCCAGGTGTTCATGAACAGCCTCGGTGGCATAGTGACACTCTATCTTAAAAAAATAAAAAAATAAAAATAAAAAATTAGCCAAGTGTAGTGGTGCATGCCTGTAGTCCCACTTACTTTGGAGGCTAAGGCAAGAGAATCACCTGAGCCCAGAAGTTCAATACTGCAGTGAGCTATGATCACACCACTGCACTCCAGTGTGGGTGACAGGGTCAACTGTCAGATCAACTGTACAACATGGTGACTATAGTTAATAATACATTCTACTCTTATAGTCAGAAAGAATGAATAAGACCTCCTAATTGATAGCACAACAGGGTGACTACAGTCAATAATAACCTAAATGAACATTTTCAAGTAACTTAAAGTGTAATTGAGTTGTTTGGAACTGAAAGGATAAATGCTTGAAGGTATGAATATGCCGTTCTCCATGATGTGATTATTATGCATTGCATGCCTGTATCAAGACATCTCATGTACCACATAAATATATATATCTACCATGTAGCCACAAAATTTAAAATATATATACTGGACTCCTGAAAATGAGTAAGAGAGTAAGATGTAAAGTGTTTTCACCACAAAAACAATAATGTGATGTAATGCATATATTAGCTAGATTTAGTCATCCCACAATGTATATATACTTCAAAATATCATGGCATACACAGTAAGAATACACAATTTTATCTGTCAATTTTAAAAAGAATAGGGCAGTTATTTCATATTGTATATTTCATTTTATTTATTTTTTTATATTGAGACAGACTCTCACTCTGTCACCCAGGCTGGAGTGCAGTGGCACGATCTCAGCTCCCTGCAACCTCCACCTCCCAGGTTCAAGCAATTCTCCTGCTTCAGTTTCTCGAGTAGCCGGGATTGCAGGTGTGAGCCACCACACCCGGCTAATTTTTGTATTTTTAGTAGAGACGGTGTTTAGCCATGTTGGCCAGGCTGGTCTTGAACTCCTGACCTCAGTTGATCCACCCATCTTGGCCTCCTAAAGTGTTGGGATTACAGGCGTGAGCCATAGTGCCCAGTCTCATATTTTATTAAAAGCCTATGACCAAAATTTGGTGTTCCTGGACAGAAACTGGTGACTCTTGACTGAAATGACTTAATACCAGAAAAGCATGAAACTTTAAATTAGCATCATTGTTTTCACTTTAAATTAAAAAATCTATAATTTCAGCATCTAGGGGTTGTCACTAGGCAGGGTTAGACAGGCAAAGTATGGGTGAGGGTCCTACGAAAGATTCCAAATATACTTGTTATGTTTGTTTCTTAACTGACTCGTGGATACACAGTGCTATTTTATTCCTTATATCTTACATGTGTTATAATTATCTTGTCAACATCTAATATATAATAAAACAAAATTATTAAATCCTATTCTTCAAAATAATTGTGATTGATAATGTTATCTGTTTGGAAAATGGCATTTTAAAACACCCATTTTCTAAGGTACTTTTAATTAAAAATAAATGCACCAGAAAACTACATGTCGTTTGAAAGAACTTTATTCCTGATAAAGATACTTCACAACTTTCTGTAGGGTTATGAGCAAGTCATATACGACAGGTACTCAGTGAATGTCCTTGCAGCCAAATACAGATTGTTAGACAGGGACAAAAATCTTCCATAGAAAGACGTGCAGAAAAGTGTTTGTTTGGTATTAAACACTAAATTTTCAATTCTATAAGAAGGGGAAAATACGATACTTTATTCTGACATAAATATGGGAATAGCAATTGGGAAGTAACGATTGATAAAAGATGGAATAACAATAAGTATCACATACTTAATCTCACTTATGGGCTATAGAAGGAAAGCTGCTTAAAAATTCAACACACAGTTCACTCAAATTTAAGCAAAAGGAGCTGGCAAAATACAGAACCACTAATTAAAATTTTACATTAAACATACCTTATCAGAAGACCAAGGGGGATATGTATACTGTTGACCAGATAAAACAGAGAGTGACAGGGAAAATTTGTACTGGCAAACAGGGAAGCAACAAAAGCCACCACTGAGATAGAGGAGAGGAAAAATAGTCCCCTTAGAAATATTATCTAAGTGAGGAAGATACACAGGTAGGGGGAAGACTCAATGAGGCATCTTTTGGCAGGCATTTTATGCGTCATCTCAAGGAATCCTCTCAAAACTACAAAATGTAGATGTTACTATCCCGTTTGGACGGATAAGGAAACTGTAGCTCCACGAACTTAGGAATGTTACCCACAGAAACACAAAATGATAGCAGAGATTCAAATCCAGAGATTTTTTACTCCAAAGCCTCTAATTTTTCTACCATGTCATTCCAAGAATAGAAAAATCTACAAAATATAGTTGGGGTGGAGGGAAGAGAAGGCAGTCATCTGCCCCGCAAAATGGTAAAACTACAGAATACAAAGATTAAAATTTGTATTTGAGTCCTTACTGTGACAGTTATTAAGGAAACCTGAAGGCTAAAATAAGCAGAGAGGGTAAACTAATGTGAAGAATCCATGATGTTCTGGGTCTAATTGACATACTGGACACACATAAATCGCCAGGAGTGGCTGGAATACACTTGAGAGTCTCGAAGAACTTTAGGATAAAACAGCGAAACATGAGGCCAAAATGTACAACTTGTCATTTACAAAGCTATCTTTCACAAGAAGTCTGGAAGATATTTAGAATAATTCTAATGCAGAATATGGCTGCAGAGGTCTAGGTCAGTAACCTGAACTTTCATGCATGGCAGGCAAACAGGCTCTACAAGTATAGTGTTCTAGACACACCATAGAAACTCTGCATCTCTCGTAAATCTTTCTACAGTGGATTGCAGTTATGTATGTACATATTTTATCACCCCTAACTAGATTTTAAGATGTTTAGCAAGGGCTATTTCTATTCATCTAGTATTCTCTGACAGCCTGGCATACTGACCTGTACTTAATAGGTACTCAATATTTCTTGAATTGAATCAACCCCTGACCACATAAGTAAGCATCACTGCTGGGTAGAAAGGCAACTGTGGCTTCTGTTGGGGGAAATACTGCTTCAATGGTCTGCTAGAATTCAAGAGGCTGAAATCAGTTTATGGCCAAGAGGAACTTGTGACATACCTTTCCAAGTGAATTGCATGGTGATTGGTGAAATGTTTTGTCAAGGGAAGAAAATCAAAGAATAAACAAGAATCAAAGATAAAAGTATAATTCTTCTAAATGAAAAGGAGTTAACAGGTCTCTGTTGCAGCTGACCTTAATTAACATTTGTAACATGTAAATAATCTGGCTGGGGAAGTCATAAAGTACTCCAGACTATGGGTAAGTGTCAAGCTGATGAGCATAAAGGCAAAGAAAATGGCAAAGAGTTGAGTGAAATGAAAAGTGACAGATATGTCATTGAAGACAAGTACAAATTATTATTAATTTTAACAAAAAAATTATTAAAATACAAAAGCAACATATAGGATGATGGACCGTGCACCATTAGTAACAATTTGGGGCAGTGACGAAGGCACTTAAAGCTCAGGTATCTTGTAAAGATACAAGACAAAGACTTCCAAGTATCATGAGGCAGTGTTTAGAAAAACAAAAAGTATAATTTTCCCTTTGCACCAAATCCAAGTTATTTAACTGTGGCTGATGACGACACACAGAGTAAGACAAGATGCAGAGAGACACATCTAAAGGCAGGTTCTCAACCTCCATGGTCTGACATTATGGGCCAGATAATTCTTGGATGTTGGGGACTGTCTGGTGTGTTGCAGAACATTCAGCATCATCCCTGACCTCTACCCATTAGCTGTCAGTAACACCTTCCCCATTGTGACAACCAAAAATATCTCCAGACATTGTCAAATGTCCTTTGAGTGACAAAAGCATCTGGTTTGAGAACCATCACTTTAAAATGATCAGCAGACTCTGCAGCTGGAAAAGGTATCAATAAGCATACGACAGAAATAAACATACCATGAGACAGTTGGTGCAAATATGCATATACTTGCCAAATTCCAGGTCTATGGGTATAGTTGAAGGGAGGCATTTTTAAGAGAAAAATGATAAAGTTATTACTAAACAGAATGAAAATTTGTGAATTTAATTTTATCCCAAGATGTAAATCAGGGTTAAAAAAAAGGTTGAAGAAATGTTTGGCAATGTTATGTGTGGACAGACTCCCCAGTTTTTTTAATGCTGTTTCTCCACATAACATCCCTTGGTGCAAAGAGAGAGAATATCAGTCTAGTCTGATGTAGTATAAAAGTTTAAACTGTTAGACTGAGGTCAGCTGTATTCTTTAGTTCTAGTTTTGAAGTGTTATTTCTATTCATTCTGAATGCATCTAATCTAAATACAGAAATTATTTCTTGTGTGAACTTTGCCAAATTTGAGCATGGACATGAAAATGAAAAGGAGGTAGAGACTGGGTTCATGCTTCTGACAGGATTATTGGTAACAAGTACTATCCTACTGGAAAGACTGGCACATGAACAACAGGATGTAAACTGTTCATCAATGCTAGAATGTACAGTCATGGCCTTTGTATATTACTACTTCACTAAAGGGCCACTCCATTTCAAAGGCTACGTGCCAATTTGGTCTTCCTGCCACTGTTGCTTTATGGCCTTATCTCACTGTACTGAACTACTGCACTGCACTGGAAACTTTATAGCACTCGCAGTAGTTGAGAATGTGGGTTTTGCACTCAAAGCCTACTTTTTACCATTTATAGCCTAATTTTTACCATTTATATACTTGACCATAGTGTATGACCCTTCAGAGACTTATTTTTTTCCATGAGTAAATGGAAGTGTTAATAATGAATCTCTCGACACTGATGTGAGGATTAAACAAACTTAGAAACCTGCTATTGGAATTGTTGTAGGTTTGGAAGAGGGGTCTTCTGGCTCTTTGCTTAGGCATTAGGGTCTGGAGTGCAGACTGTTGAAGGATTAGGCAATGTTGTGATTTTCTTGCCTGTTTCTCCTTTTTCAAACAGAATCACATGATGAAAATATGTGATAATTGTCTTATTTTTCTCCAAGTTATAAATTTCTAGCATTTACTCAGACATAGGAGAACAGCACAAATACCAAGAAACCTACTAAAATCTCTATCAGTGCATAGGAAAGAAGATCTAGTGCCAGACTACCTAGATCCACATTCCAGTACTGTGACTTATTAGTTTTTTGGGCAGTTTGTGCCTCAGTTTCCTCATCTGTAAAACAGGATATTAATACTACCTACCTTATAGGGATGTGTAAGATTATAAAATAATACCTATAAAGTGCTTAAAGAAATACCTGGCATATAATAAAAACTCAATAAATGTTGGTATCATCATCATCTTCTTCATCTTCATCATTATCAGTTCAAGATCATACTAGGCCAAGAGACAGGAACTGATGGGCAGGGAATGCCTACTCCACCCTCAGTCTAAAGGGTAAAGACTGCAGAGTTAAGCTGATGTATTTCATCTCTTCTGATAATATGTTCCCCAATCTCCATATTATACCAGGTAGGGATTTTGTTGAGAGAGACTTGAAACTAAAATAAGATTGACGAGTTGATGGGTGCAGCACACCAACATGGCACAAGTATACATATGTTACAAACCTGCACGTTATGCACATGTACCCTAGAACTTAAAGTTTAATAAAAAAAAAAAAAAAAAAAAAAAAAAAAGATTGAGTAAGGTTGTGCTGGGGCAAGTGGTTTTCCTTGACCTACATAAATTGGTACAGAGTTTAACATCTCAGCCTGGAGGCAGACCTGAGTACTCTATCAGCTGAGTCTAGTTTTGCTTTTGGGCACCATCTTCATTGTTGTGGCCAGCCAGACTTCTCAGCTCATACATAAATGTCAAGTTTTCAAGGTACCCAGCACCTTTTCCCACCCTTGCTATATTTGGGAAATTTGCAGCCTTCTGGATCTGGCTTCCTAAGAGCAGAATCTAGAAAACTCAAGTTCCAAGACTCCCTTCCAGCTAGAATACAAGCACTTGCACGAGGTTTTGCCAGTTAGTCAGTTGCTCCTGAATCTTTGGTTTGGAAGCAAGAAATCTGAGAAGACAAGCTTTAGGGGGAGTCCTAAGTATTTTGCTGGCGTTGGTGGCAGCAGAGGCATCCAACAATCAGGGACAGGCAATACAGGGATTTCCTTTATGTTCATCAGGCAACAGCACAGGTTGCAGTTTTCCTCATCAGACCAGTTCTAATGCATGGTTCTAGGATTGTTCCTATAAGTTTACACTCAACTGTTCCTATATATTTAAATTCCAACCCTCCCCCACAATTCCGTGAGCTATAGAATTTATTTATCTTATAATAGAATCTCTTCCTGGCTGATCAGCCAAGGTTTGTGTTTCTTCCAGCTAAAAATCTGGATATATTCCAGGAAGCCAGGGATTTGTATCTACTACAAAAGGGGGTACAGGCACCAAGCAGTAACAGTAAAATATATATAAAACACCTGGTGCTTCAAAATGGCAGTTGCTATAATGATGCCTACTCTAAATGTGCACATTTATTCTCTAAATTTTTCAATAAATACTGCTTCTACAGAAAAGGAAAAGCTTTGTTCAGGCCTTTGCAACTGACAATAATGCTCTGTCATTATAATGTCAAGTTTACCTTATCAATAATTTTTCCAGTTAACTATGCTGTGAAATAAACTATCCCAAAACTTCGTAACAATGATATTATTATGCACACAGATATAGTGGATCAGGAAATTGGATAGGGCACAGCGGAGATGTATTCTTTCTGTTCCAAGATCTAAGACTTCATCAGGGAAGAATTGAAGGGTGACTTATGGCTGAGTTGGAATTATTTGGCAATCCTTCTCACTAAATCATGTCTGTTGCATGAGCTGATAAGACTCAAAGACTTGGCCCACTCAATAGAGTACCTATAGGTGGCCTCTCCTCCTGTCTTGGCTTCCCTTACAATATGGTGGCCTCAAGGCCATCAGATTTGTCACCTGGTAGCTCAAGGCCTAGGGTAAGTATTCCAATAAAGAAGGGGGAAGACACATTACCATTTTGACCCACCTAGGAAGCCACGCAGTGATAATTCCAGCATACTTCTATTTGTCAAGGCAGTCACAAGAGGAGGGGATTCAAAAGGAAAGGAATTAGATTCTACCTCCTGATGGGGAAGCAGCAAAGTCACACCATAGAAGAGCATATGAAGTGAGAGATACTGTTCCATCCATCTTTGGTAAATAAAATCTGCCATAGTGATGCTGGTAAAATTGACTTAGAATTCAAATGTTCATCCTAAAGATGTCTAGGAGTTGCAGAAGTTCAAACAGTTGGAGTACATTAAGTCTTGATACTATCATAATACTGTATATCTCCTATAGATCTCGAAAGGGTATGCAGACTTTCTCAATTTGCATTCTATTTTTCACCCATCGGTATATAATTTGACTATGGAATACCCATCTAGAAAAATCTGGTGACTATTTATATTCTGAATACTAACATCTTTTAGTTATAGTCAAAGTTAATATATAGTTTGTTTTTTCTTCCAGCTTACCACAAGTCCCTGGTGCTATGACGCCTCTGCAAAATAGGGATCTCTTGAAAAATCTTGCATTCACTTTCAAAGCACTGTCATAAATATAAAATCCTTTTGGTAAAGGGATTTTTATCATGTTCACGTATTTTCTATAGTTTTATAGATGAAAGATGGTGTTGATAATGGCACAATTTTGATCTTTCCCACTGAGCAGATCATTGCAGCTGAGTTTTCCATTGAAACATTCAATTACATTTCTCTACATCTTATCATCACCGCCAAAAGATGTACTGAAATCTTTCCTAACTCCCTTCTGGCAAAAACAAGATCTGCTACAAAGGATCTCTTAAGATTCTTGAAGGACATCTGTCTTCATCAGCATGTGATCTGGTGGAGATACATGCTGTTTTAAGATACAGGTTCATCAGTTATTCATTTGGCAAATTTAAATGCTATTACTGTGTGACTGCAAAAGTAAGACCTGAGAGCTATTATTTAAAGTACCAATCCTTTCCAGAAGAAAATATATCCAGCATCTTTTAAAATGGAACGTGTATTTGTTTCTCAGGCCAGGGCTTTGGACTTATCCATCGATTCTGCCCCAGTACATTTACATAACTGTTGCACAACAAATGTCTGTTGACAAGAATCTTATGATTACGCATTGCTTCCATTTATATATAGTTCATGTACCACAGTGCTGATTCTATCTGGCAGGTTTTTAGACTTTTTTTTAACTGCTGAAGGCTTATGTTTCATGAGATGGTGTATTAGTCCATTCTTGCTGAGACTGAGTAATTTATAAAGAAAAGAGGTTTAACTGGCTTATGGTTATACAGGATGTACAGAAAGCATAGCAGCTTCTGCTTCTGAAGAGGCCTCAGGAAACTTACAATCATGGAAGAAGGCAAAGGCAGAGCTAGCACTTCACATGGCCGGAGCAAAAGGAAGAGAGAGAAAGGCAGCAGGTGCCACACACTTTTAAACAACCAGATCTTGTGATAATTCACTCACTCACTATCATGGAATAGCACTGAGATGGTGCTAAACCATTCATGAGAATTTTTCCCCCATGATCCAATCACCTCCCACCCAGGCCCCCCCTCTAACACTGGGGATTACTGTTCCCCAGTGGGAAAAACTGTTCCATGCTCTGCATGATTTACCAAATGTTCCACCATTCATTCAAGTTTGTTAAACTCTTCCTAAAGTTATCTGAGCTTACACATTAGCAGTTTTTGTACATTCTAAGATATCTTACGTTTCATGTATACATACCCTGTATGTGTGCTATAAAAATCAAACCCATCAGAATTGGTAGTAAGACACATAAAGAGAGGAACCATGTCTTATATTTTCTTCACCTAGCGCAGTGCCTCATACAATGTAGGCATTTAATAAGCATTTGTAAAATGATACAATGATTAGTGATGTCATTGTTAGGTCACCTTGTCTTATTCATTATCTCATGAACTTTAACAGTCTTATCCTAAAAATAAAGTTGCTAATAAACACATTGTTACAAAACGGGACCTCAGTTTCTTTAGGAAATAATTGGTTCACATCCTGCACTGCTATCATCAGAAAGAAGTCCCTTTCACCATCAAAATATGTAAATTTGAGCTAGGTTTCCAGAAATGTTTCTTGATTGTATTGTATTGAACAATTGGATGTTCTACACTGATGTTTCCTGTTAAGTGAGGAGGAAGTGACCTGGATGAGGTTATATAGCTGCAAAATCCCATCTTCATGCAAGTTCCTTCGTGGTTGCTAGGGCTCCATCATTCCACAGGCTGCTTCACAAACATCCACCATAAAAATAAAGCCTGGTATCACTGCTACTCAGTCAGTAATTAAATTCCATGCACATCCAGAATTTTGCTTATATGTACATTTTAATAATGAGATTGTCTTCAAGGCTGTTGAAAGGTGGTGGAAGACTTCATTGCTTAACCAAAATCTGCCAATTATCCCTTAACTTTGCAGTTTTACTAAGATCAATCATCCAGCATATTGTGGTGCTTTAACTAGTTACAAATTAAACAGAAAAAGTAATAAGAAAAGAAAACCAATTTTCCTAGACTACCCTAATCCTGCCAAGCATAAAAATGCACTTAACTCAGAAAACTGCTGAGAGATTAATATAGAATTTGTGTGCTACTAAAGAAATCATTAAAGCAACTAAATTCTGGGAATACAGCCTCTGCAAAAGTAAGGGAAATGTCTTATTCAAAAATAGTGGTACAATTAAATTAAGTTATTTATCCTCTACCAATGTAAAAAGGATTTTATTAGTATAACTTCATTTAAAGCTACATATGCAAATCTTCAGAGTGAAGAAAAGATTTCAACTGTTAGGCAATTTAAATTTTAGTATTAGACAACAGGAAAAGTATGAGCACTTAAAACAAAAAAAAATCTACAAGAGTGATGATGAGGATCAAACTGAAATGAAAACTAGGAAATCTGGCAGCCTGAAGGAAAAAAATTTATAGTTAAGTTAAAAATAAAATTTAAAATAAGGAACTTGAATTTTATCTCAAGTATAATTCTTTACTGCCATTCATGGTTGTCATGATTACTGTCATAATCATCATAGCTATCCTTTAACAAATGCTTATTCTATTCCAACCACTTTATACACATTTTCTAATTTAATCATCGAAACAACCCTATGAGTTAGGTACTACTACTCATTAGTGGAGAAACTGAGGCTAAGAAAGGTTAACTAGCACACATTACTGGCCTAAACCTAGTAAAAGATAGGTTAAAACCCCAGGCAGTCTTATTCCACACTTCCTCATAATTATCATCTGTCTAGATTTTTCTGACAATAGATCTAATGAATATAGCAGCTACAGACATAGCAAAGCTGTCATGCAGTTCATGAGTTGCATGAATCTTAACTAGGTGAGTGACTAGTTTCCAGTAACTAAAACTTTTCTAGTTCTCAAATTCCTTAAGGAGGTGGTAGGACTACGACAGAGATTTGCAACTGGGGTAGCTCCCCATTGGGGAGCAATGTGGCTATTTATGGGGAGGCGGGATCACAATGACTGTGGACCACTATTGTGGGCATTTGGTAGGCAAAGTTCAGTCACAGAGGTGGAAATGAGTGGGACAATTCCATCAAAGAACTTTTCCATGTTCTGCATGATTTACCAAATGTTCTACCATTCATTTAGGTATTCAACGCTTTCTAAAATTATCTCAGCCTACATATTAACAGCTTTTGTACATGTAAACCCCAAGTATTTTTTTTTGTTTTGTGCTATTTTAACATATATTGATTTTTCCAGGAATGCAGCTTCAATATGCACATCTGTGTGTGTAACTGTGTATGAGTGAGATGGCTTCATTTGGAACTTTATCAATGATCGGTTACCGTCTAGGAAAATCATAGCATTGATATAAGGTCAATTACAGTATCTGAGTGGCCAACACAACACACCTGTAACTGACAGCATTTGAGGCTGCCCCATTCATGAAGATTCTACACACATGTGCACACATCCGACTACTTTATTAGGTCTTCCAAAGAAGTCGTGCTTTAAGCATTTATATATTGATACTGACATGTATATTTTTATATATCTTTTGTATTTCCGTCAGGGTGTTAAACTATTGATTTTTGAAAATCCGTGTATGTTGATATTGTTGGTAAAATGTATTTTAAGCTACTAAAAGGCAATGCTATTAAATTTTTGTCAGAAAAGGGTGTAATGGTTCTCAAACAATAAAGAAATTCTGGAATAGGTAATATCTAACATCTCATACAATTTTAAGATTCTATTTCACCTTATTAAACACAGCCACAATCAGTGATCTTTCTCTACAAAAGTGATTGCAGCCAAAAATCAAAAGTTAATTACTCATTACCTCTTACTTAGCATTATTGCTCACAGAACACACACTTATATTTCTGGAAATTCTCTAATTTGCACATTTTTATAATGGGAAATGTCTTTCCAAGTCTGTGAGGCAGAAAATAGCATTCCACATACACCCCACATATTCATTCTTTCCTCTTAACCCACACATAAAACATATCTGGCAGAAAGGCAGATTGGAAAATGGAATGGGACTAGGCTTATAAATTCATTTTAAGTTAAAAATAAAATTAAAAAATGAGTGAAGGGAGTCACAACAGAAACAATGGATGGAAAATGAGAGAAGTGATACAGAATTAAAATAATTTGATCATTCTGTACTGTGGGCCAACATTACAGAAATATTCAGAGAATTATAACAAGGTATGGTAATTTTAACTCAAGAAAGACTTAAGGTTTCCTTGGAGCTTTGCCATGTAGAGGAGTCATTCAACAATGATTAAGCAAGAGTTCAGAACTTTTCACAAAGGGATATGAATGGCTGTTCTGAAGTCCCTTCTCACATTCAGATTCAACCGATGAAACAAAGATAGACTGAGCACCCACTGAATAGATGGGCTGAGGACTGGGCTGGGTACTATGGAGTGGGATGGAAGTGAGATTCCTACACTCCATGTTCCTGCAGGACACACACACACATAAATAAACCTGAAATAAGGATGACTATGAAACAAGTTATAAGAGAGATAGTAAGTGCTAAAGGAACCTGGAAGAGGGAAGAAGACGTATTTCAACTAGAGGAACCGAGAAGGCTTTTTGGAAGAGGTAGGATTTGAGCTAAGCTTGAAGAAAAAGAAGAGCTTTGATAAACAGAAATGAGTGTGAGAGGGGAGGTGCTCCAGGAAGAAGAAATAACTGGAACCAAAGCCTGGGAGAGGAGAAAATGGAAGGCAAATTGGAGTGATGATGTTAGGGTGGAGAAGTGAGACTGCAGAGGCAGGGGACAGGTAGGGGAGAAAATAAAGGTCAATGTGAAAGCCACACTGAGGAGTTGGGACATATTCTACATATTCAATATTCATTAAGCCAGTGCTACAAAGCATCTACTATGTATCAGACTCCATTTTAGGCAGCAGGGAAACAGCAGAAAACAATGCAGATAAAAATTCCTGACCTCATAGAGCTTACATTGTTAGTGGGAAAACTACAGAATAAGATAAACAAGAAAGAATATATAATATGTTGTAGAGGAAGAAGTATCACGGAGAAAAATGAAGAAAGGAAGAGGAATAGAGGTGATGCAATTTTAGAATGTCTAGAGAAGGCCTTACTGAGAAGGTAACATTTGAACAACAGCTTGTAGGAGGTGAGAATCCATGTAACAGGGATTCAGGAACAGATGGTGAACAACTTACAGAAACAGAGATGATATGGACACTGATTTGAGGGGGGCATTGGGGGTTGGGTGGCTAGGGGCAGGGAGATGAAGAAGCAGCGTAATACATTGCATACTATATAATGTTTATGATTCCCAGCTACACAGGAAATATATACAATATGTATATGGATGACAAATACCATGAAAGGAGGGAAGGACAGTGAAAAAGGTAATATAGGGAAGTGTCCTCGGGTGGCTTTTACTATCTTGTTATTTTCGTTCTTAAACTGGGGTTGCACTCATAGGTGTTTGCTATGTTAATCTCTATTTTTATTTGCACGTCTGAAGTAGTTTGCAAAAAGGAAAAATAAAGTAGAGGCAACAAATAGTTTAAATAGTTTATATATAATTATCATTTACTACATACCAGGTACATAGTGCTACACATGAACTCCCTCAATGAATCCGCACAACAACCCTGTGGAAGGGGGTATTATTTCTATCGTTCATTTATAGGTTAAATAAATACATATGGCACAGAGACTACATAATTTGGACAAGGCCACACAGTGAGCAAACCAAGCCACACAGGCTACAAACCAAGGCAGCAAGACTCCAAAGACCATATGTGAAACTACTCTCCAAACAGCACTCAAAATCGCCTCTCCAAAAATAAACAAAAGCTTCAGCTGGAGGAAGCTGAACAGCAAAGGAGGGAACACAAAGATAGTAACAGAGTTAAGAGGCACCGTCAAGGCAGAATGAATTGAATGGCAACTAGTTATAAGATTCATTCTTTCACTCCTCATTTTTACATGGCTCAACTTTCAGTGCATATTTCTTAAATTTCTTAAAGCATATGTGCCAGGCACTGCTGTAGGTACAACAGTGTAAGAGTATATAAGGCAGAGCTTATGGGCAATTGAAATACAGTATAACTAGTACTATAATAAAGGTATGCATGGAGGGTACAGGAGCCTATGGCCAGCATGTCTAAGGTCCAGATGCCAGAGTCAACTGCAGTGTAAGAAAGAGTGAACCCAATTAAGCAGAGGTTGAGGTGTCTAAACACAGTAGGCAGTGTTCATAGTGTTCGTGCTAAGGCCTACTGGGAGAATTGCAAGTGGTTAACACTGTGCAGGGGAGAGAAGGAAATGAGGCAGCTAATGATGAGGCACAGAGACTACGTAATGTGTACAAGGCCAGACAGCTTGAGGTTCAGCAGAGGTCAGCCCATGACAGCCAGATGTAGAATGACCAGCCATGCAATGAAGGGAAGGCGCAAAGGACTGATGTGTTAAAGAGAAATGAGTGCATAAGGGAAGGAGCAGATGGAGCCCAAGAACCTCACTAGGATTGTGGGTGGTAAGATCATCTGCTAAAAAAAGGGAGGTGGGGGGGTGGGTGAAAACTTTAGGATAATGTCAGATACAGCCATGTTAATTAAAGTGACAGGAAATTAACATGGATTCAAAAGAAATACACCATGCTAAATGGAGGATGCAGTGGAAGTAAAATGCCTTGACGTTGAGTTCATTGGTCAACACTCACATTGGTCAATATCATGATTGGGAGATCCCTGTCCATTCTCAACATGTGGGTATGGGAGCAGAGAGATTGCAGGCATAACCACAGGATGAAGACAGAGTGATGGACTCTTTATTTATTTTAAAATTATTTATAAGGATTCAATGGCTAGCACTAAGAAACACAGACTACATTGTTTCCAACTTATAATTGGATTTTATAATATAATTGGAATAGAGCAAAGACACAGGAGGAAAACACCAGCCATGGAAAATAAATAGTGGGAACAATATGTATAAACAATATTAACCAAAGACAAGTCAAATGAATCCCCAAAGATTGCTGAACTGATTAACTGACCTGTACATTTATATAGGCAGACCCTTAAAAATCAAGTATACTTTTGTTAATGTTTCTTAAAGTTCACTTAATCTGTGTTCCCTACAAACATAATTTCCAAGTAAGTGGTGAGGAGAGTGAGGAAAATATCTGTAGTTCTCACCAGTCAGCAGCTCAATACTTGAAGTCAGGTTCTTAAGTTTTAAGTAGAATTTGTTACTCTTCTGTTCCCCTCTTTTCAAATACCGGGTGTCTCAGATAAGTAATAAAAAGAGGACTAAAGGGAGTTTTCACTTTTTTCCTTTCATTTATTAATTTCTGCACATATTGCTCCAAATTAACTATCTAATGAATGGTAAACAGAGTTCCTTTAAAGACAAAGGCCCAGTGGACAGAAACGCTACAGAAAAGAGAAAAGGTTTTGTGTATGGTACTGGAGGATGGCAGTGTAGAGCTTCCTTTTTTTCTGGACGCTAATACCAGAGGTCAGTTTTAAGCCTTAGTCTGTAAAGATGTGATGTGAGGTTCACAAGGGAAGGAAAGGGTAAAAGGCTTAAAGCATAGCTGGAGAAGCTGAAGCTGCTAATTGGCTCTAATGATCTGAATGCAAATTAATAAATCTCTGTACTAAAAATTACCTGCATATATAATTATGACTTTCATAACTTAAGAGCTCTATTTAACCCATTATTCACATTCTTTTTTTCCTGAGACCTGCTAGGAATGGATAACTTTTTTTTTTATTACCACTCCAGCTTCATCCATCACATGCAACATTGAGTTTTACAGCCTTTGAAGGTCTTATTAAAACAATCCAAGAATTGCAGAAATGAAACCCAAAGACATTATTACAAAGGAGGGGGAAAGGGTCAAGCTCAAGGCTGTGGAAGGCTGAGCAGCTTGAAAATTGCAAGCAAAGTTATCTACCCAAGACCCTTGGACTAGGCAAGAAGAAAAACCTGAAATCACACTATGTGGCTGTGGGCTGTCAGAAATAAAAAGACACATAAAAAGAATAAAAAGAGCTCAACTATAACAAAATGGCCAGACCCCATTTGCACAGCAAAAGAAACTGCCATCAGAGTGAACAGGCAACCTACAGAATGGGAGAAAAGTGTTGCAATCTACTCATCTGACAAAGGGCTAATATCTAGAATCTACAAAGAACTCAAACAAATTTACAAGAAAAAAACAACCCCATCAAAAGTGGGCAAAGGATATGAACAGACATTTCTCAAAAGAAGACATTCATACAGCCAACAGACACGTGAAAAAATGCTCATCATCACTGGCCATCAGAGAAATGCAAATCAAAACCACAATGAGATACCATCTCACACCAATTAGAATGGCAATCACTAAAAAATCAGGAAACAACAGGTGCTGGAGAGGATGTGGAGAAATAGAAACACTTTTACACTGTTGGTGGGACTGTAAACTAGTTCAAGCATTGTGGAAAACAGTATGGCGATTCCTCAAGGATCTACAATACCATTTGACCCAGCCATCCCATTACTGAGGATACACCCAAAGGAGTATAAGTCATGCTATAGAAGACCACATGCACACGTGTATTTATTGTGGCCTATTCAAAATACGGCAAAGACTTGGAATCAACCTCAAATGTCCCATCAGGTGACAGACTGGAGTAAGAAAACAGGCCATATACAGCCATGGAATACTATGCAGCCCATAAAAAAGGATGAGTTTCGTGTCTTTGTAGGGACATGATGCAGTTGGAAACCATCATTCTCAGCAAACTATCGCAAGAACAGAAAACCAAACGACCGCATGTTCTCACTCATAGGTTTGGGCAATTGAACAATGAGATCACTTGGACCCAGGAAGGGGAACATCACACACCGGGTCCTATTGTGGGGAGGGGTCCTATTGTGGGGAGGGATAGCATTAGGAGATATACCTAATGTAAATGACGAGTTAATGGGTGCAGCACACCAACATGACACATGTATACATATATAACAAACCTGCACATTGTGCACATGTACCCTAGAACTTAAAGTATTAAAAAAAAAAAAAAAAAGATTACTTCCACGGTGACATAAGAGCATCTCACAGAGAAAGGAAAATAAATTCATGATATTGCTAGAATGAAAAAAAAAAAAAAAAATGGCCAGACTGCATTTTCTTCCACAACGAATGGAGTAGTTGTGAAAATAACTGAGATAATTAATATTAAAGAGTTTAATAGAATTCCTGGTACAAACCAAGTACTTGAAAATTTCCTTTCAGTCATTCAGAGAGGTGGCATCTAATTCCTATTTCTAGTTCTTATTATTTCACTTTTTCCTGTCCCCTGTTCTGTATGTTCCTCTCTACTATGTACTTGCTCCTTTCTCTTCCCTCCCATCCCCATCTTCCTCTTCTTATGTCTTCTATCACATGAATAGGCAACCACTTAGTTCCTCTGTCATTAAACTTTCAACAGAGACTAAACCCTTGAGTCCTATTGCCTGTGCCCCATATAAACACATAGTGTGCCATCACAAAAAAAAAAGACCACTCTTCCATCAACACGATGATACAGCATATGAGCCAATGCAATGCTAGGGATAATTTTTAAAGGGGACTTTGCCTAGAAAGCTGGTAGATGGAACAGTGTACACAGACAGAAGACTCCAAGATCACCAGAGAAAAACTGGATGCAAACTAGTATCTATTTTGTACTTGAGATCTGACAAGTGTGGAACAGGAGAAAAAAGAGGTAAGAGGAGTCAGCAGAGCTGAACCGAAGCTGATTTCAGCCAATTAAATAGCTGTGATCTTGAGTAACTGCTTAATTTCTCTGTGCCTCAGTTCCCTTATCTGTAAAATGAGACTATTATAATTAAATTAATCAGTACATCAGAAGCAGTGTTAGGAACATATTAAGGGATATGCAGTCATACAAATAAAGTATCATCTGTGAGTACTACCACCACTGCCATCATCATTGTTTTATTTCAAGGCAAGTCCAAACCAAATATTATAAGCATTAATATTAATCACAATAGCATTCTGTTTATTTCATATTTTGCCTTTCAGTTACAAAAGCACCTTCCCCATAGTCTCCTTTTAGCTTCACAATAGTCCTGTGGGCCAGAAGGATTATTATCTCCTCTTTACAGACAAGACAGCCAAGGCTGCTTTAAATACTTGGTCTACTCTGCCATTCTCTGCAAGGTTCATAACCAAAGAGACACCTTTGGTGGATTCTGTCTCCAGAAATGGGGAAGAAAAACCACACAAGCAAAATAAGAAACAAAACTGGGAGGAAAGGTCTTTCCCTCCCACCCCTCACATTCCATCCATCACCAAGTTATGAGTCTACTACCCACTCTGCTTTGTTCATTTCTATTCACTCCATCCTCACAGCAACAGCCCTTATCATAGGACAACTGCAACTACCAGTTAATGTCTCTCTGGTCTCTTCCCACATGAAAACCCATAATGCCACTCTCCTTTGGGGGTTCCCTCATCTTCCCCTTTCACACTTCTCCAGTCATGATCCCATTGCAACTGTGCACCCCTTTTCCCTTAGTACTGCCCATTCCTTAATTTTTGGCCTTAGTCTTCACACTAGATTATAAATTATTTGAGGGCATGTGTCATGTTTATTCATCTTCATTTTCACAGTACTCATCAAAATACCCAACCCATGGTGCTCAATAAATCCATATTGAACAAACAAATGAAAACTCTATAATATAAATAGAGAGGGACTGGGGTACAGCCCTGACCATGTTTACACTGTATTACATCAGTAGACACATTCATGGAGGGCTGCCTCCTCTGAGTAAAAACAATCTGATTAGAGACTAATGACTTTCCAAACTTGGGGAAAGGACCTAAAAAGGACCCCCAGGTTCTTCCTTTAGTGTCTCAATGATCAAAAGCTCTCCATTGAGAGGGTTCATAGTTAGGGTGAACACACGTCCTGGTTTGCATAGAAAAGCCCTGATTTACAACTGTCATCCCGGTGTAAATAGCAACAGTGTCCCATTTTACTCTTAAAGACATCCCAGTTTGGACATTATACTACATAGTGGGGAAGAGGGCAGATCAGGTTTCAGCTCTGTTGCTTTCCAGCTATGTGACCTTGGTCAAGTTGTTCAACTTCTCTAAATTTCTGTTTTTACATCTGCAAAATGGCTATCTACTTCACAGCATTATAAAGATCATTATAAAGATCAAATGAGATAATGCATGCAAAGTCATTAGCATAATGCCTGACACACTGTTCAAAAATATTAGCCACTATTACCATCACTGAATTAGAGAGGGTGATCATGTCAGTGCACATACAAGTGTGAGCAAAAAAATTACACTTACTGAATGTTAGCTCTCCAAGGCATTCTGGCAACAAATTGATCAGGTTTTTACTCAAGTCATATGTGAGTGCCTTTTGTGTAACATTACAATAGCAGTTTTAGAGCACAGAAATGGGGAAATGCAGTGCAAAAGGCTGCACGCTTAACCTATATATTTTTATAATAATTTCAGTGAGACCACTTAGTGCTTTTGCTAACAACAGGGAACTGAGATCCGCATCTCCCGCTGCTGTGTTAGAACTCTTGCCAGCCACAAGGGAATAGAGAGCTATTTGAGAAATTGGCTCTCTCCAGTCTCTGATAATTATGTAAAGCGTATCATTGAGAACCTGTAATTGATACAAAAGGCTAATGCTGGAAAATGAGACTATTACTCTCTAGAATCTTCTTAGGATAAATGATACATTTATCTTAAAGGAAAGAGAATTGTAATACGCAGGAACAGGATGTAAAGGAAAGAAACTTCCTTGAATGGGGGATACAGCTGAAAACGTTACTCTTCAGCAGAACTGACACCAATCGGAAATGAACAATAATGAAATATAGAAGTTATAAGAAACAAAAGCTTTAACAGAAAAAAATGTAAATGGATTATAAAAAGAGAAGTTGCAACTTTCACATAAAGTTTAGTCTTGGATACAACACCTACCCAATGATTACCCACATATAATTTCTTGGGTAGAAAGGCAAAGCAGAAAGAAACAATATTTAAAACAGAAAAGAACAAAAAGTAATATTACTTATATCCGTGTAGAATAATATTTTGAAATGTCATCTAAAATATACATAATTCCTGGCAATTCTGTCTCAAAATTCTCCACTCTTTGAAGCTGAGGCATCCATTTCTTAAAGGAGAGGACAGGGCCAGGAAAGAAAAAAAGATGCTTTTCCCCACCTTGGACTTCAAAGTAGAACTGTTTTTTAAAAGACTATGAAAACCTTGATTTTTCCCTTGTAAGAGCTGGGTACTTAGAAAGAGGTTTTCTGCTGAACTCCAAAGAAATTATTAAAATAGCAAAACGAGCCTGAAGAATTGACTATCCATTTCTCCAATTAGCCTTGTGGATCTTACAAACTGAGATCAAAACCCCAGAAGGGGAGGCAGAAACTTTCCAGAGAGACTCAGCACCCATAAGCTGAGGAGACTCATGATCCCTGTTCAACTGAAACTCTCAATGGTGCCTCATACCCACGAAAGAAGGCTGCCACAGAGAAGAAATGCCAGCAGGCGAGTCTCAGCAGAGAGGACAAGCTGTCCCTAGTGCGCTTCACACCAGTTCCCCTTGGCACCTGCAGAGCAGGGAGGGGAGCTGGAATGTCCCATGCCCCTTAAGAGAGGCCTGGAAAGGGGCTGAGGGCTGCTGGCCAATGTGCTATTCTCTCAGGGTGGTCTAAGACAAAAAAATCTGTAGCAAAGGCTGTGAGTAGAACAAAGCCAGGAGTAGATGGAGGGCATACCTGACTCTCAGAGAGAAAACAGCACCAGGAAAAAGCCAACGCGGCGGTGAAGTCAGCAGAGACAAGCCTATACTAAGATCAGATCACAGATCACGGACACTTAAGTAGCAGATGCAGTGAAGGCAGGGGCTCGTGCCTGAAGGCAGGGGCTCGTGCCTGAAGACCAGGTGGGATGAGATACAGCTGGTGAGCAGGAAGAACCAGATACAGCTGGTGAGCCTGCCAACGTCTCTCCTCCAAAGCCTCGAGGCTGCATAATCACCAAGCCGCCTAGCCACCCAGGAGGAAGAAGAACTCTGAAAGGCTCTATCTTTCTGTGAAAGAAGAGTGAGTCAGCCTGAAACTGACCTTGTTACCTTGAATGGGCAAATTACAAGGAAATGGGGAAATGGAGATTCAAGAGCTACATGGAATTCAGTTACACAAAAATTAAGTTATCATATGCGACTCTAAGTTAAAAATCCTCCAATGCATTATACAGTATATCCAAGCTATGAAAAATTTATGGGTGCAGTGGCTCACACCTGTAATCTCGGCACTTTAGGAAACCAAGTTGGGTTTATCACTTGAGGTCAGGAGTTCGAGACCAGCCTGGCCAATATGGTAACACCCCATCTCTACTAAAAATACAAAAAAATTAGCAGGGCATGCTGGGGTACACCTGTAGTCCCAGCTACTTGGGAGGCTGAGGCAGGAGGATCATTTGAACCCAGAAGTCAGAGGTTGCAGTGAGCAGAGATTATACCACTGCACTTCAGCCTGGGCGACAGAGTGATACCATGTCAAAAAACAAAACAAACAAACAAAAAGATTATCCCCAAATCCTATATAATAGAAGCTTTTAAGGTAAAAATGCTCATGAGAAATAGAATAAAATGACTAATTTTAAAAGTGAAAACTGTGCATTATAATTGATAAATTAACAATGATCTCATATCTTGGAATGTTCCTAGATTTCAATTTCTGCTTATCCCTGAAGCCCAGTTACAACCTGCCCCATCTCTTCTCTCTCTGCAGTCAACTTTTTTTTTCAAAAGCAAATCTGAGAGGTTTCCCTGTTGAAACTGCTCTCATATTCCCAAATGTAAAATCTCCTAACGACCCACAAGAGGAGGTTCCTGAGCTGGGCTCCCATCTCCAGCACCCATTCATCCATCCTCTACCTGCTCTGGACATGTGGAACCACTTTTAGTTGGTGATAATACTAAGCAAAAATAAGATAGTAACAGTAACAATAAGAGCAAGATAAGATTAATTTTAAAGACAAATATTTATATATCATCATACCACAAAAAGCACTAACAAATACCTTATTTGACCACGACAACAATACCATGAAGAATCGATGGCAGACACCGATGTTGCTGTTGGTAATTACTGTTATTACTATTGCTACCCCTATTTTATAGCATATAAATGAAGTCTCAATGGGTATGGGGATTTTTGCAAGATCACACACCTAAGTGAGAGCTACACTAGAGGTCTATGTCTCCCGGTGCTCTTTTCACTCTATCTCACTATCTCCCAGTATCACTCTTTAGATAAATGAATTTCAAATCTGGAAAGCTGGGGAATCGAGAAAGTAAAGCAATTAAAACTGTGGTGCATGAACCACTTGATCTTATGCTTTGTTTTTCTGGCTTTGCTAACTGTCACTTTAGGAGATAAAGTCATTTGAAGACTTCTTCTGGTTTTGCCTTAGGAGTAAAACATATTTTAATGAAAGTTAGCATTTCAAAATATAGCAGTACTTGGAAATAAGAAAGACTGCTGAAGCATAGAAATGTTTGAAAAAGAAGGATTAATGTTCAAATCATAATGCCTAATCATAATATTTACAAAATATTTATAAATGCAAAATTTCTCCCTGTGCCTCAATGTCCTCAGGGGTAAAATGGGATTAATAATGTGCCCACTTTACAGATTGTTATGAGGATTGAACAAGTGTCTGCCTTAAGGCACTTAAAATACTGCCTGGCATATAAGGAGCCCATTAATGTTATTTAGTACTGTTATCATTTCTAATGACATAATCATAAACTAGATATCTCCATCGTGTTTTCTTTTCTAGAAGTCAAGAATATTTACATCAGATATTTATTTGCCTTTTAAGTAACTTGAACATTTTATACATGTTTTGACAGTGTTTAGAGTATGTCTTATGTATTTCTATTCTAAAATACAAAATCTGTTAAGAAACTAACCTCTAAGAAATAACTATAAGCTTATACTTTTCTTTAAAAACTTTGAAGTTCAATATACTAAAAGAAACAGAGAGATGGCTCCCATGTTAAACGTGCTTTTCCTTAGCCAGAGAAGATATTTATTCCTAGATGCACCCTCACCAAAAGAGAAAAAAATGCTACTGTAGTTAAATATAAATTTAGATAACAAAAGACCCAGATCAGCAGCTGTCTGTCCTTGGTGTGCATCAAAATCATCTAGGCTTCAAAAAGCTTTTAACAAACACAGAGATCAAGTTCTATCCCCTGGTGATTCTGATTCAACTGGTCAGGGGCACAAACCTAAAAAATGACCCTTTTTTTTTTTTTTTTTTGAGACAGGGTCTCGCTCTGTTGCCCAGGCTGGAGTGCAGTAGTGCAATCACCATTTACTGCAACCTCAACCTGGGGCTCAAGTGATCCTCCCACCTCAGTCTCCTGAGTAGCTAGAACCACAGGTGCACACCACCACACCCAGCTAATTTTTTTTTTCATTCTTTTTTGTAGAGATGGGGTCTCAATATGTTGCTCCAGCTGGTCTCAAACTCTTAGACTCAATAAATCGTCTTACCTTGGCCTCCCAAAGTGCTAGGATTTCAGGCATGAGCCACAGGGCCTAGCCAGTAACAGACTTTTATTAAGACAAAGTCTCTCTCTGTTGCCCAGGCTGGAGTGCAGGGGAGCGATCTCTTATCACTGTAACCTCTGCCTCCTGGGTTCAAGCAATTCTTGTGCCTCAGGCTCCCGAGTACCTGGGACTACAGACACATGCCACTACGCCCAGCTAATTTTCATATTATTTTTAGTAGAGACGGGGTTTTGCCATGTTGGCCAGGCTGGTTTCAAACTCCTGACCTCAGATGATCTGCCCACCTCGGCCTACAAAAGTGCTGGAATTACAGGTGTGAGCCACCTTACCCTGCCAGAACTGACATGTTTGAAGCCTGTTTAGATTATAGGAATGTGTACTCAGGGTTAGGAACCACAGATCTAAAGAATTCCAAGTTCCTATTTTTGCTAATAGGAGCTAAAATATTGCGAGTTTATGATATGTTTTTCTACTGAACATGGTTGCTATCATCAAATGTGGAACGCTACATTTAAATAAATCAAATACCAATGAATAAATAAAAATAAATAAATTCAAATCTGAGTAAGAGTGCCCTAAAAATATTTGAAGACTACATTTAAATAAACATTTTGGTCTTTTATAATCATAATGGGCCATTAATAAAGAAGCAATGCTAGAAGACAGAGTTGATCTACAAAAAACTGAAGCTCTAAGAAGTTACATGATTTGTCCAAAGAAATAAAGTCAGTGCCAGAGTCCAGTCTCAAACTTATTTTTCCTATCTGCCACCTTTCTCTATTGTAAGTCTAGTTTGTCTGTGCATGGATGTGGTACACACATTCCTTTTTAAAAACAATTTCAGGCAGGTGGCTCACCTGAGGTCAGGAGCTTGAGACCAGTCTGGCCAACACAGTGAAACCCCATCTCTACTAAAAATACAAAAAATTAGCCGGGCATGGTGGTGCACGCCTGTAATCCCAGCTACTCGGGAGGCTGAGGCAGGAGAATCGCTTGAACCTGGGAGGCAGAGGTTGCAGTGAGCCAAGATCAAGCCATTGCACTCCAGCCTGGGCAACAAGAGTGAAATTCTGTCTCAAAAACAAAATAATAATAATTTTTTCAAAGACCTTTTGAGAACTGTGATCCAACATTGCACATTATTAACGTTATATATGTTGAATATTTTAAGACATGTTTACAAAAGTCAAAGTATACTAAATAATCAGTGGTGTAAGGTAAAATTCATTCTTTGATCAGGATAAACGGTTAATGGACTACCAAATTTTGATCAAAGTTACGTAATATAAATTTTCTTAAGCTCGTAGTTTATTTTATTTGCATAATTTTAAGGCCTAAACGTGTAACACAAATGTCATCATGTGTTACACTGTACTAACCTGCTATATTTCACATCATTGAATTTGGAGCTATATTTCTAATAGTAATAATAACTGCCACTTATTGAGTGCCTAATATATGCCACGCATTGTACTATTTTACATATATGGCCTTTAGATTAAATTTCATAGAGAGGTAAACGGAGGCTCAGCTACTGTTTTCTGTTTGTTTGTTTGTTTTTTGTTTTTCTTACAGGATCTCACTTTGTCACCCAGGATGGAGTGCGGTGGTGTAATCACGGCTCAATGTAGCCTTGACCTCCTAGGCTCAAACTGTCCTCCCAACAGCCTCCCAGTAGCTGGGACTACAGGTGTGTGCCACCATGCCTGGCTCATATTTACATTTTTAGTAGAGACAGGGTCTCACTATGTTACTCAGTCTGGTCTTGAACTCCTAGGCTCAAGCAATGTTCCCACCTATGCCTTCCAAAATGTTGGGATTACAGTTGTGAGCCACACACCTGGCCAGCTCAGAGAACTTAAAATGCTCACGAACATAACCATTTGGTGGCAAAGTAAATTTCCAATCCAGGTCAGTTTTGCTCCAAAGGCAATGCTTGATCCACAAACATATTTTACCTTATGATTATTAGAAATCTAAGTTTAATCTTATTGAATGCAAATCCAACTCAAATTAAAACTTTTAGGTACAACTGATTTTAACTATAATTTAGGTTAAAAAAAAACAATTGCCTGTGAAAACACTGATGCTATTAACATAAACAGAGATGAACACAAGTCAAAACTGGATAATGCTGAATAATGCTGTTAAAGAACTTACTTGTTAGTCTGGGTATCAGAGAAAGATGACACAACATTTGGAAGTACCACACCTGCAACTAAATATTATTCTCTGCTCAATATCAGATAGTTAGCACCAGGGAATATAAAATTAGGTGAAAAAAGAATAGATAAAATTTTAATAAATGTAAATAATTATAACTGGAATACAAATGAGTTTATTATACATATTAATGGGTTAACCATCTGTAGATCTGAAAAAGAAATTATCTGTCTAAAGAAAAATTTTAGCAAGAGGACAGAGAATGTGACAGGGTAACAGGTGTGCTGTGTCTAGAAAGAACTTCATCAGTGCCAGAATTGAAACACAGGCTGTGGATCTTTTATCTTGCAGGATCACCAGTGGATGCTCAATGACTTTATGAGGTCTTCCTCAGAGACTTAACATCACAGAGAACATACGGATTTGAGAGGGAAATGGGGAAAGTAGTAAAGTGTTGCTATATTTTAGTGTTGTTCTAAAATTATATAGTTCATTTAAACACCAATTTTATAATTGTTATAAAGTAACTAGAAGTCATGTATACTTCGATAAGGAATTTGTTTTAATGAAGTAAAAGTGAAAAGATCTCAAAGCAAGGTAAAGCTTTTATATTTTTTTCCACCATGAAGATTTAGTCCATATTTAGAAAACCACTAGCAAAAGTCCCAACCATTTTGGAGATAATGTCAAGGATGACTAAAATTCATACAAGGCCTTGCGAAGCCTTACTATGAAATATTAAGTAGGTTGCAGTTGGGACTCAATGGTCCAGGACCTCTCAAGGGCTCAAGTTTTATGTATCAAGAACCTAGCAGAGCAGCTACCCCTGGGAAAATGTTCATATCTGAGTGGCTACAAAGCACATACTTTCAGAAGGATGGGACAGCGGAAGGCCTGGCTGCAGTCAGGAAGTAAGAATGGATTTCTCTCCCATCTGAAGGTTGCACCAGAAGGATGTGGGCTGGTGTGGTGATTTTAGAAAGATGACCGAAGGGGTGGATCATCAAAAGTAGAAGAGGAGTAGCTGCATTCTCTTCATCATAGGGGCTAGATACTGGGAGGACTGAGCCTCTGTTTGGTGCTTCCCCCCAGAGCATTGAGGTAGCCATGCTCCTTAAAGATGACAAGGATAAACACCATAAAATTGAATCAGTAGGAAGAAAAATGCTTTGACATGGAGATTTTCTTCCTTCTCTCACATGGGAAAGTACCTTGGGAAAGAGATGAGAGATGAGGAGACACCATTAGAAAATATGACTGAGGCAAATTCTTCCCCTATATGGAGGAAAAGGAATTTGAAGCCTCCTAAGAGAATCCCACCATGTTTCCTGAGACAGAGGAGTGAGAAGAGCAGACTATGATATACCTCCAGTGGGACACAGCGAGAAATTCCAGTTCAAACCAGACAGCAATCTTCTTCCTAACGGATGGGCAGAGGAAATACAGCTTAGATAGTCAAAATCAAGGGCCTGTGATGGCTCAGGGCAATCCTGGCAACAAGGAAAAAGAAACTCATGGCATCTCAGGGGAAGTAGCACCTACACTTGCTATGAGGAGACACAAGGGCAGAAGTGTGTCAGGGTGAGCACAGGTGAAAGATGGGGTCCAGAGATGACAGTAGAGATGGTGACAGGGTAGTGACAACTGGAGACTCTGGCTCTTCTTAAAGTTGTCCCATTGCACAGCCTGGAAGGGACAGGTAGGAATTCCATCACCAATTCCACCTTGGTCCCAGCCACCATCATCTCTTACCTGGATGACTACAGCAGCCTCCTAATTGGTCTCCCTGCTTCCCCTTTGTCCTTCAGTGTTGACTCAACATAACTCCCAGAGAGATTCTTTTTTAAAAAATGTTTTATTTAGAAATAATTTTAGACTCACAAAAAAAATGCAAAAACAATACAGAGAGATTCTGTGTATCTTTCTCGCAGTTCTCACCAATGAGAGCAAGTTACATAACCATAGTACATCACACAACAAGGAAACTGGCATTGGTACATACTTTAAACAAGAGATCTTTTTAAGAGTCTACCACTCTTTTCGTGTACTCACTTTTATATATACACATATATACACATTTTGGCTATGAAATGCTATCACACATATAGATTTATGCAATCGTTATTACAATCAGGACACAAAACTGGAATGGATGTGGTAGCTCACACTTGCAATCCCTGCATTTTGGGAGGCCAATGCAGGAGGATTGCTTGAGCCCACAAATTTGAGGTAAGCCTAGGCAACATAACGAGACCCCATCTCTACAAAAATTAAATTTTTTTTAAAACAAGCCAGGTATGGTGGTGCACACCTGTGGTCTGAGCTACTTGGGAGGCTGAGTCAGGAGGATTGCTTGAGCCTGGGAGGTCAAGGCTACAGTGAGCCAAATAGCACCACTGCAGTACAGCCTAGGTGATAGAGCAAGATGCTGCCTCATAAATAAAACAAAACAAAGACAAAAACAAAAAACAAAATGGATGCAGAACTGTTCCATCACCACAAAGAAACATCCTATGCCACTCATTTATAGGTATACCCTTCCCCAACTCTAAACCCCAACAACCACTGATCTTGTCTCCATCACTATGATTTTTCCATTTTGAACATATTATATAAGTGGAACCATACAGTATAAAACCTTTTGGAGTTGGCTTTTTTTTTTCAGTTAGCATAATGTCCTTGAGATCCATGCAAGTTGTTAAATGTATTTGATATTTCTTTATTTTTATTACTTTTTGAGACAGAGTCTTGCTCTTTTGCTCAGGCTGAGTACAGTGGTGCGATTGTGGCTCACACAGCCTCCCAGGCTCAAGAGATCCTCCCACCTCAGCCTCCCAAGTAGCTGCAACTACAGGTATACAACACCACACCTGACTAATTTTTTTTTTCCTGGTAGAGATGGGGTCTCAATGTGTTGCCCAAGCTAATCTAGAACTCCTAGGCTCGAGCAATCCTTCTGCATTGGCCTCCCAAAGCACTGGGAATACAGGTATAAGCCACTGCTCACGGCTGTTTTTATTCTTGAGTAGTTTTCCATCGTACTGATATACCAAAGTTTGTTTTTCCATTTACCCATTGAGCACTGAAAGACATTTGGGGTTATTTCTGATTTTGGACTATTGCAAATAAAGCTGTTATGAACATGAACACATAAGATTTTGTGCAAACATACATTTCATTTATCTAGGATAAATACCCAGCAATGTGACTGCAGAGTCAAAAGGTTAATGTACGTAGAACCTCATTGGAAATTGCCAAATATTTTTAAGATCATTTTAAATCAAAGGTCATGTTAAATCACCTCTTATTCAAAATCCTCCAATGGTTTCAGCATCTTACTCAAATCAAAAGCCAAAGTCTGTCATTCAGTCATCCCAAAGACCCTACACAATCTGGCCCCTGATTCCACTCTAGCTTCATCTCTATTCCTCTCCTCCCTGATCATTCGGCTCCAGCCACGCTGGTTTCCTTGCTACTCCTCTCACCAGCCAGTCCACTCCCAACTCAGGGCCTGTGTACTTGCTGCTCCTTCTGCCTGGAATGCTCGCTCCTCAAAAGTCCATGTCCTTGCTTCCTCATCCATAAGTCCCGGCCTTTCAACTAAAGTACCTCCCTTTCCTGCTTTATTTTATCCAGAAAGGACACATTTAAAAGTCTTTCTCCAATATCTCCTGTAAGTACGCACTGGGGTTCATGGAGGAAAGCCCTACAGAGTATATGCATTCCCACAATTCTGTCTCTCCTCAGGTTCTTCAGTTTCCTAACAGTTCACTCTCAGCCTCCATCAATTTACCAACCAGTGTCTGCCCCCTACCAAGCCAGCATGTACGTCTTGTCTCTTTCTGGAGGCCCCACTCTCTTCTTAGATTTTGAGTCAGTTGGTTATCCTACAACCAAGGTCCTCCATGAATTCCAGACAATTCATAAATTGTAGCTTGACACACTTTTTAATTTTTGCCTTATAAGAACAGAAACAATGCTCTTTCTGCTGCCTATGCCCCAGGAGGAAAGCTAGGGTCTTCTGTATCCCAGTGTGTGCTGAATGATGTTCTATGACCACTGGCCCTGCCACATTTCCCTGACTTTGCCTTCCAAGGTCCTCATATGCCTAGGACTGCCAAGGCTCCTGAGCTAATCATGAAAATGGCAAGAATTAGATCAGAAGACACATACTGCCTCCCATACACAGACCTGGGAATTAAATTGTGCTGTCAATCAGACCCTGCAAGGGACAAGCAGTAGAGGTCCCTGAGGCCTTCTGATGGCAATTTTTCCAGTTACTGTGTTGAAACAATTTTTTTTTCCCATAACCTTCATGGATATGATGACCAATAACTTTGGCTCCTTGTAGGACTAGAACCCTAGCCACAGGCCCATCTAAGCCCCTCTCTCAGGGTCTTGCTGTCATCCTCCAGTCAGTGTTTGCCATGCTGCTGTGAAGAAGCAGGTGCTTCTGTTATGGATTAGCTGTGCCTGACTCTGCTCTGTGCCCCACCTGGAATCCACCCCCAATGTGCCAGACTGTCAGCCTCTGGTACCATGAAGTGCCTCCACCACACCCATTCTTGTGATAGGTCTGTGGATTACTCAGATGCCCTTTGATATGGTTTGGCTGTGTCCCCATCCAAATCTCATCTTGAATTGTAGCTCCTATAGTCCCCATGTGTCATGGGAAGGACCTGGTAGGAGGTAATTGAATCATGGGGGTGGCTTTTTCCCATGCTGTCCTCATGATAGTGAATAAGCCTCACAAGAGCTGACGGTTTCATAAAGGGCGGTTCCCCTGCACACGCTCTCTTGCCTGCTGGCATGTAAGATATACCTTTGCTCCTCCTTCGCCTTCCACCATGATTGCGAGGCCTCCCAGCCATGTGAAACTGTCAGTCCATTAAACCTCTTTTTCTTTATAAACTACCCAGCCTCGGGTATCTCTTATAGCAGTGTGAGAACATACTAATTCACCCTTATAGTAGTCAACGGTCACAGCCTCACTTGGTCTGGATCCATTATCTCCCCTTGTTTCTACCTGAGCCCTGAGGTATGGGTAAAGTTCTCTACTGGGCACCATTAATAAGCAGAAATGAGATTTGATTAGCAATCATTGCCTTATTCAAGAATTTCTCCCCAAAGGTAAAGCTGGCCGCAGAGCCACCACTGCTTCCTGCAGTTAATGTAACCAGTGGTACTGGTTTACTTTCATATTAATGTTCATTTACCAGAAGATGAGGAAGTTATATACACTCTATAGCATACTGTGTTCCTTATCATATTTTAAAATACAACACTAATACATTTTTGTTGCTAGTTTAGCCTAAAGAATAAATGTATTTAAAACTCAAACTGACTATGGCCACTTCTTATATCAGAGGGGAATGTAAAAATTCCTGTCACTGAGAAAAAAGTCATTGCCTGTTCTGCTATATTGGTAAAGAATCAATGGTCATTTTGTTTAGCAAGATATTAACCAGTTTTTAGACAAAGGCAGGCATGAAGCCAAATAAGGAGTTGTCAGCTAGACAACCGCGCATAAAACGTAAGAAAAACTGTATTTAAAGTATAGTTAGAAAGGGAGTAAGGTGAAGCTGTAAGAGACTGGAGCTTGCTACAAGGGTGACCTAAGAGAATTCTGTGGTGGGATGGCTGGAGGACATTTAGAAACAGAAAATTCTAAATTCAGTTTGAGGTTGTGTTGTGTTGATGTAACTGCTAACTGATCCCTGTTGCCCCAAACGTTCAATAAAGTCTGTTATACCTAAAAATGCCTTGTATGTGTGCAATCGCAGGGAAGTCTAGGGGGAGAAGGAAGCCAGGAATGGGTCACTATGGAGCATAGGGAAGCAAATGGCAAGGGAGATCAACACTTCAATGGGAACTGAAAGTTAAAGCCAGAGTGACTGTGAGAATATTACCTCTGAGGAATTTGGAAAAAAAAAAAAAAAAAATCTTTGGTGGGCCTGTATGCACCATTGGATGTAGAATAGAGGGTTTTTGTCAGTGTTTTGTGAATCCAGTCAAGAAGGGCTTCTAAGGTGTCATCTGTGATATGCTTTTGCATGTGAATGGCTACCCCTTCCAGAGGCATGGTTGTGGTATAAGTTAATGTCGTAGTGACATAAAGAAAGATGTGAAGGGGTTAACATACTGCTGCAAAGAACAGCTCTGGCAGACTGAAGAATAAGTCAGGAAGCTGTTTTTAGAATCAAGAGAGTTCTAAGTTAACCAGCCATAATAAATTCTGTATTCAAAGTTAAGTGTCACGAAACTAGAATTAAGAAGATAGCTTGGCAGTTTTCTGGTTCCAAGATTTCAAAAACATTCCCATGATAAAGGAACAAATAATTAGAATGTGTCAAGGCATTTTGCAGACACTCTTCCAAAGACCTGCTCCAAAGGCAACAGGAAGCTGCTCTGAGAGGCAGTGTCGCACAGTGGTTACACGTGCAGGCTCAGGAGCCAGTTTGCCTAAGTCCAAGTGCTAGCTCAGCTATTTGCCAGCTGCGTGCTCCTGGGCATGTTGCTTATATTTGCTGTGATTCCATTTTCTTATCTATAAAATGCGAGCAATAATAAACAGTTAGAAATTCACAGTGCTGTTGGGAAGATGGCATGAATTAATGCATAGGAAGCACTTAGATGGGCACCCAGCACCCAGGAGGCACTCGGTATGTGTCAACACTCTTCATGAAAGAGCTTATAGTATTCCATGGTGTATATGTGCCACATTTTCTTAATCCAGTCTGTCACTGATGGACATTTGGTTGATTCCAACGTCTTTATTGCTATTTGTGTAATAGGGTCCGCATATTTTAAACAATTACATGTGCATGTGTTCTGTTTATAAGTATCGAGCTCTTTTTCGGATGATTTATAATCCTTTGGTATGGTATATACCCAGTACGTGGGGATGGCTGGGTCAGTTGTTATTGGTATTCTAGTTTAGATCCTTGAGAATTGCCATTACTCTTTTCCTATACATGGTTTGATATCTAGTTTTATCTATATTCCCTTTCTATCTCAATCAGTGTAGAGGAGTGTTACTATTTCTCACCATCTCGTCCAACACCTGTTGTTCCTGGAACTTTTTTAATGATTGTCATCTAACTGGTGTGAGATGGTATCTCATTGTGGTTTTGATTGGCACAAGTATTACCATATGTAACAAACCTACATGTTATGCACATGTACCCTAGAACTTAAAGTATAATAAAAAAAAATTTTTTTTTTTTTTTTAAAAAAAAAAAAAAAAGAAAGAAAGAGCTGTAAGTGCTCACTGAAAGTGCCCTAAAGCCCTGCCCCAAGAGCTAAGAATCACACTCCCCCACTTAGGGAGAAAGCTTAAGGTCACAGTTTTAGAGTCTTCCATGAAGGTGAGAATCAAGACAGAGCAACTGTCAGAGTTTCTGCCTCCTTATTAGCTTCTGAAAATAGAGAAAACTCCACTAGTTTAACAACTGCACATGCTATAATACCACTTACGTCAGAAAAATACACAGTTCCCTTAATTAAGACCCAGAGGTTACAGCCGAGGAAGGCAATCAGCCGCTTCAGAACATGTGCTTCAAAGACCAACCTACGAATGCATGGGAGGCAGTCATGACAGTGGCAGATGAGCTAAACAGACAAGGTTTTCTCTAAATAGAGATTTTCACAAACAGTTGATGAAATGACACCAGGTAACAGATCCAATTATGGCAAAAGAGGGGAAATTAATGCTATGCCTTAGCATACCATGTTTAGTCCAATGATCTCTTTTTGTGAATTCTAATATGTATCTTTTTACTTTGAGTTTGAAATACCTTTCTAATGTTTCCCTGTTCAAGATGTAAGTGTGAATCCAAACACACGCATATACACCAGTAATGACTTTGTAAAACCAAGTAATAATAATCTGCTACAAATTGCTAGGATCCATTTTTTCAAGAAAAAACAAAAGCCAAATCCTTGCAAAGCAAAGAAAAATAATCAGTACTGACAAGAATACATTGCCTAACCTGTGTACTGTAAAATCTCAACAACAGTAGAGTAGTTAAAGGGAAAAATAATGTTTATTTATCATCTTTATCACCTAAATGCATGTCCAAATTCTATGTTCCACATTCCCCAAAAAATCTACAAAGTGGAGGAATTTTTTGAGATCCTTTTATTTATGTTAGCTGAGGCAAGACTGAGATTCAAAAGCAGTTCTGTCTGGGTTCAAAGCCTGTGTTGTGCCCACTACACTAATATCCCGAGACAAAGAGTCCTTCGCCTTCCTCAGGAACTGGTTATAGCTTATGGCATTTTTTTTCTTTAATGATGCTCACTCTTAAGAAATGTTTCCTAATATTTAATCTAAATCCCATTCTTCTCTTCCAGTTTAAACAATTCCTTTTACTTGTGTCCTCGATGGGGAGAGAGAACATTGGTCAGTGTCCTCCTTAATAACAGCTCTTTAACAGTTATTAAATTGCTTCTACTCCAAGCTAAATGCATCCAACTCCTTCAACCTTTTGTTAAAGGGCCAATTTTCCAACCTATTGATAATTGCATTTGCTCTTCTCTGGACCTTTTCCAAGCTCTGGATTTTGCCCTCAAAATGCATATATATACACTCCTCTTATCATGAAGAACCTATGCCAAGTAAAGCTAAAATAATCCTTCCCAGTTCTTTCATATCAGAAAGAGAGTCTTAATTTTAATAAAAGCTCTATTTTGTTAGGATATCGGTTAGCAATTTACAATCCCTTATCATTACAGATTTCTTTTTATGACATTCTTTCCTAGTCCAGCTTGGCCCAATGTAGTGTGTTTATTAGCAACAATTATAACTACCTTGAAATTACTCTCTAAAAACATGCCAAGTGCTTTCATGCCTAGAGGGATAGCAGCCTGTGCTGATAGGGATTGACTTGTTGAACAGGAAAGTTTACGTAAGGCCTCAACACCAAGGATCCTGGCAATAGCCAGGAGAAACAGAGCATTATGACAGAGCATGCATGTGACAGCATCAGTATCTTCTTACAGCAGGGGCTTGCAGCATAGAAAGGGATCAGGTCTTGTTTTATTGATATTGTATCCCTGGCACTTCTCTTTGTGTTTCTACCTGAGTAACTCACTATAATTTCTCAATTTATGTCCACATTGCTTCTTGGATCACTCTTTTAAGTCACCCCAGACTGAACTTGATCTCTATCTTCTTTGACATTAGCAATCTCATAGAAAGTTGCAGGAAGGCAGGTAAGAATACCCAGGTCCAATAAAGGCTTAAAGGGAGCTCTCTCATTCACTAGTCAATGAAACACTCTTTCAGTGAAATGCTGCTGGCAGGACAGAACGTACTTTCTGTAGACATCATTGGAAAGAAATTCTGTTCCTGTTCCATGTGAAAAAAAAAAATTTTTTTTTTGAGTCAGGGTCCTGCTATGTCACCCAGACAGGAATGCAGTGGCACGGTCGTAGCTCAGTACATCCTCGAACTCCTGAATTCAAGTGATCCCCCAACCTCAGCCTCCTGAGTAGCTAGGATTACAAATTCATACCACCATATCCGATTATTTTTTTTTTACTTTTTATAGAGATGAAGTCTTGCTACATTGTCCAGGTTGGTTGAAAACTCCTGGCCTAATGCAGTCCTCCCACCTTCGCCTCCCAAAGCACTGGGATTACAAGCATGTGCCACTGCATCCAATCCATGTGAGATTCTAACCTCATACAACTCATCTTTTGCTATGGGGTAGATACTAGACTTCAATTGCTCATGCATGCAGAAGAACTACTCGGTCCTATACTTCTCTATCCCACAACTACTGTAATGAGTGCTGCTGTGAAATGTCTCTGGGCCTCTTTGAAAATCTCCATATTCATAGGAGAACAAAGAAAGGGACAGCAGAAACAGCTGTGAATATATTCTCCATTCTTGGGCAGGACCAGTCTATATATGTGATTTTCAGGCAGGCACTTCCTGCCTGAAAATGTCCTCTTGAGCACTAGCAGAAATAGCTGTGAATACATTCTCCATTCTTAGGCAGGATAGCATATGTGATTTTTAGGCAGGCACTTCCTGCCTGAAAACGTCCTCTTGGATGTTAGAAATAAGAGGAAAAGGAGGAAATTAGAGTTGGGAGAAGTAAAGAGATTGGTGAAGGAGGAATAGAGGTTTTTGTATTACAGCCATGGGAAAGGTAAAGAAAATAGATCAGTTATGATTAGGCTTGTCTGTATATCATAGAAACTCCCAATATGTGGCTTAAACAAGACAGGTTTGTTTCCTCTTCAGATAAAGGAAGTAGAGATGTAAGCATTTGTTATGAATGTTTGTACCCCTCCAAAATGCAGAAGTTGAAATCCTAACACTCACCCTTATAAAAGAGACCCCAGAGAGCTCACTCTCTCCTTCTACTATGTTAGGACACAGGGCAAACACTGCCATCACACCTATGAAGCAGGAAATAGCCCTCACTGGACACCAAATCTGCCAGCATCTTGATCTTGGACTTCCTAGCCTCTGGAACTGTGAAAAGTAAGTATCTTTTGCTTAAGCCACCCAGTCTTAGCCTGAACTGACTAAAACAGACACATATGCTGTTATAGCAGGTCCAAAGTCATCAGGAACTCTGGAGCCTATCTTTCTGCATAGTTTCTATCTGCAAGGCCTAAGGTAACTATAGTGCTTCAGATATTACATTCCAGGCAAAAAGAGGAGGAAGAAAGAAAGGGCCAAAAAGATTTCCCTCTCAACTGAGTTAGCCTGTTTCACATAGTCTTCCCGAAAGCATACCCAAGGACTTCTACCTAATCTCACTGACCACCCATCAGAAGCTAGGAAATAAGAATGTGTAACTGGGTACATTGCCAACTGGAAAAAATCAGGTTTCTAGGACTAAATGGAGAATGGATATTGGGTAGGCAAGTAGCAGTTCTGTGCTAAAAGCTAGGATAAAATACTTTTGGCCTTGGCTCTTAAATCTCGCGTGTTTTTTCGAAGTAGGAAGGGAATGTACTTTTCTGAAAGTAGGAAGGGAATGCACTGCTATTTCCCTAATTTGACATTTCTCCCATGGGAGTAGGGATACATGAATGAAAATGAACCAGAATATTTAAATCGGCTACATGGAAATTTATCACTCACATCTTCTAAATTATTTTTAAGTTTAAAATGAAAGGAAATTTTGATTACATGGGTAAAAGAACAACTTTATTATTTCAGAGGGAGCTATTCAAACTGAAATGTAGAGCGTTGTTTTGAAAACAAAAACCATCCATTAGAGGGGGAATTAGTTCAACAAAAGAAAAGAATGAAACCAGCAAACATCTGCAATTTCACATGACGAGGTGAACAAAATATAAAGCTCAGTTATTTTAAGCAATGGACAAAAGAAAAAGTGAAAGCAGAAGTAGGCCTAAGACTTGTCATTCTTGCTGCCAAAGGGCATACCACTTAATCACTCTGTGTGGACATACCTTGTGGAAAGGGAGGCCCTCCATATTTCACTCAGTTCTGCTTATGCTTCCTCAGACCCTCCAAATAGAAAAATCATTATATGTTTTGACAAGAGACTTTCTTTTTTGCAAAGGTATCAAATAGTCTTACAAGGCAAGATGGCACATATTAAGAGATCGTTTTTATGATGAAGAATAAAAGCCCTTCAATTCAAGGCTATGTCAGGAAAGCTGAGATGTACAGTAGCCTTAATAAACCTGGATTGACCTTTACAATCAGGAACTAAGATTATACCTGAGACTTACTGTTCTGCAAATGACACCTAAACCACAGGTCCAAGTCTTATATCTGGTCTGAGGGTAACATGGCATCAGGCAAGAGACAGGGAGCAATAAGAAGAGCAAAGAACTGCTCTTATTTCCTTGTTACCTTATCACTGCCATAATGAACTAAAGTTCCACTGAGTGTTCCACAAGTGTATTGTAATGTTTGGGAAGGAATGGCATACAGAAAGCCTTCTCAAAGTTATAATGCATTCAGCAACAAAAAATTTTAAGTATTTCTTGCTGAGATGATCCTTCAGATTATGTGCATATGGGCAGAAAGCATGAGGTTTGGAGTCAGAAATACTTGGTTGGGAATTAAGACCCATGATTCACTGGGCAAGGGTAACATTGGGAAAGCAATTAATATTTTTCACATGCAAAACTGGGGAACTAGTTCTTTACAATGGTGTTGCAATGATTCAGTGAGATGATACACAGCAAGCATCTGGCACTTAGTAGGTATTCAACAAGTGTTAGACTCTCTCCCTCTCTCCTACCTCCCCAGCCTTCTTTCCTACTCTCAACAATTCACTGTTTTGGATTTAGGTTCACGTATTTAGCAAAATTTGATCATATTAATATATTATGAGGTTAAATGAGAATGCCACTCATATCACAAACATGGATAAAAACTTTTGCTCCTTCACAGTGTGACATAGTCATAGAACTCCAAGAAACAGGTGGCCTGAGGGATGATTTCAGGCAAAGATTCTGGGATGGTGCAGAAGTATGTGAACACCACCAGCTTCAAATCTCAGATCAGCTGAGCAGTCTCACAGATGTCATTCAGCAGTCTTCCTCCTATACTCAGTCCTTTGCTCCAGGACTAGGAGACAATTCATGAAAACTGCCAGTTTTATTCATCAGCTCAAAGTTGAGGTTACCAAATAAGACCACTTTGGAATACTGCAAAAGAGATACATGGAGAGACAAAAGTGAACTGGAATTTTTCATACCAATGACCTAATATGGGAAATAGTGACAATCTTCTGGAAAAATTCACTTAGAAATCATTTAATATATTTGGATATAGACACAGAAATACTAATGTTGTTGTTTTAAGAGTTTATATTTCAAAATGAAATATACAGACCCTTAAATGCATATTGTTGTTAGTGCTTTTGAATTATTGAATAGTAAAGATAACATGTTCTGTGTGAAATGCTCACTTCTTCAATGCTTGGAAGTGAGGTACTAGGGAAAGCTTCACATTTATGTGACAAATTAATTGCTAAATTCTGTTTGTCAGACCATGGAGTTCTGATTTGTTTACTTTTAAATACATTATTTATACAAATAAAGTTTTTTTTAGAGTAAATGCAAGAGAAGGGTATAGAATTAAATAACCAGCCAAATTCTGAAATAAGACCAAAACACCCATTAAAATACTTTCTTGTTAATTCACATGTAATGACTGGGAAATCCTTTGCTTATTACTATGCTATGCAAACCAACATGCAAAAAAGCATTAAAAAATTTAGAGCACTGCACTGCAATCCATAGTTATTTATTCTGACAATTCTAGTTGTTTTAATTATTCACTATAGTACTTTATGGCAGAGTGTAAACGTGCTGCAGTATTTTTTTTTTTTTGTAAGTTTAAAAGTCTATGTACTGCAATATTTCAAGAGCACTTTTTTCCTCCCGTTAAATGCTTTGTATAATCAGGAAAGAGACTGCCTTTTAAGAAAACTTTCAAAGCTATTTAGTGATATAGTAGAATAAATTATGTCCTACTCTTCACCTACTTTTACAATTTGAAGATTTTGAAGAAATATAAGCTATTTTTTAAAGAAAATCTCCAAAAAAAAATATTGTGGGCTTTGCTTAATGAAATTCTTAAGGTTAAGTTTTTAGTATTTCAAGGCTTCTGTTTGAAGGGGAGGTAGGAAAGAAAACCACAGATATCAAGTAATCGAAGAAAGATTTTAGGAAATACTAAATTTTCTCTTTAAAGTCTATTTGTTGAACGTAAAACAACATAGACACAGGAAGGCTTGAATCTATAGATACTGTTCTTTCCCAAAATGATATGGCAATAAAGACTTAGAGATCAAGGATAATTAAGTATCACCAAAGGCATCTGCACTTGCCACACTCAAGAACAGGGTTTATGGATTGCTGCCTTCTGATGGGGGATGAGGAAGAGAGGTGGAAGTTAAACTCTTCTCTACTTTTACTCAACCAAGCAAAGGTTTTCAACAGATAGTCCCTAGACACAGCAGTGCAGTGTTTCTGCACCTGTTGACACTTTAGGATAGTGGATATTTCTTCAGTAATAAGGCACCGACTCTTTAAAAGAGCAACTTTATGTCTGCTATTAGAAAGCAACTTTATGTCTGCATTTTAGGAAGTATGGTATTTAATAGTTCATATCCTTTATATAACAAATACTGTAATGTGCCACTAGAAATGAACAGCAGGAAGGGGAAACATTTTTCTCCCTGCAATATAGGCTAGAGGGCACTGTAGTATAATCTTAGCAGAGACGTTTTCAACCTTTCTATAACCCAGACTTTTGCACATCAGTTATTGGACAAATATTTCAAACCCCTGCATGGTGATGATGCCCAACCCACTGGCCAAGAACTGCATGGAAAAATGGAAGTAATGAAAGTATTAATTTGTCCAAATGATAAGGAGCAAGAATCACCAATGGAAAATCAATTGATCTGAGAGTTGGCTGGTGGTGTATTCAATTATGAGTTAAAACAATAAAGGTTAGAAAAGTGTATGAAATTCTGGGAATTTATATTCTGAGACTGTGTCTAAAAGACTAATTAGGGAGTTCATCATATATTAGTCCTTTGCTTATGAAAGCCCCATTCCTTTAAATAGAAAGCTTGCTAAAATGTAAGATTGGGCTGAGGCGGGCTGATCAAGAGGTAAAGTAATGGCGGCCATCCTGGCCAACATGGTGAAACACCATCCTCTATTAAAAATACAAAAATTAGCTGGGCATGGTGGCGGAGGCCTGTAATCCCAGCTACTCAGGGGACTGAGGCAGGAGAATCACTTGAACCTGGGAGGCAGAGGTTGCAGTGAACCAATATCACACCGCTGCACTCCAGCCTGGCAACAGAACGAGACTCCGTCCCCCAAAAAAGTAACACTGCTTTTTGTTTGTCTTTTTATTGGTAAAGCAAAAGAGAGTTTAAAAGATTGGCTACTTCTGTGATGCTGTGGTGTCCTCAACAAAGGAGATTTCACCATCCCAAGTCCTTAGATACAAGAAATATTGCCGAGTCTCTATGTGTGTTGATCCTGAAAAAGCATTTGTGATACCTCACAAAGTAGATAGCATTTGGGTGTTCAGTAAACATTTTCAAAGTTGCAATATATAAACAAATGGAGGCTCTTTGTGTTTCCTTTTTTCTTTAAATTCTAGTTCAAATTGCCACATCCAGTTACCCATTACTATAAGTTGAAGGAACATGAATGTGGCAAGTTGCCTGGTTCTTGTTTTATAAAAATGTTCACTGTAGGAAACCTCTGCTCCAAGCTCCACACTTTCCATATGTGGATGTTTGTGTTTGTGAGGTGTGAATGCCTAGTGTGTAGATACAAAGATGATAGATGCCATGGAATTACATAGGTCAGTAGTTGGCCAGGGCAGAGAACCCCAGGGGAGGATACTGTGAAACAGACAAGAGGGACTTTTCTTTGCTAAGATAATCTTAACTCTGTTGTTAGGAGTACATGGTTTATGAGAGCAAATGACAATTCAGGTATGACTGAAATGAAATATTCTGTGTTTTCAATAGGAAATAATTGCAAATCAAAGGTTTTATGAGCAAGGGGAAAATAACTACACATCAACTCAAAATTTATATAAAGGATTCAACCTTTAAAAAACCTTTCTTGAATTTTCAGCTGATTAGAAGGTCTTATTATAGCTCTTATTAATTACATGTGTTATTATATAGTCATTTTCAAGTGACAGACTAAGTTTAGAATGCTCTTGGCAATGCTCAGTGAGGATTTTACAAGAGTTTCTCAGGTTTTTAAATGATTTTTTCAACTTTTGCAAGTTATCTTAATAAAAACCATAGTGTTTCTGATTTCTACCACAATGTAATAGGATAAGTATATCCTTTTATGTCTTTGAGACATTTTAGAGGAACATTTCCTGCACAAAATTTGAGAAGAGATGCTATTAGTAAAAAGGTGGTCAGTTTTCTATGTGTAAAACAAAAAAAGAACATATTAAATCATAATTAAAAAAAGGATGCTTAATTGAAAATCTGACTGGACTATCTAGGCATGCAAATATTAAAAATTTTAACTTCAAAGGCAAAACTTGTACCATTTAAAATCAAGGTAGGGCTGGTGCAATGGCTCATACCTGTAATCCCAGCACTTTGAGAGGCTGAGGTGGGAAGATCACTTGAGGCTAGGCTTGAGGCCAGGAATTCAAGACCAGCCTGGGCAACATAGCAAGACCTCATCTCCACAAAAACAAACAAACAAACAAACAAATTAGCTGGGCATGGTGGTGCACACTTGTAGTCCCAGCTACTTGGGAGGCTGAGGTGGGAGAATCACCTGAGCCCAGGAAGTTGAGGCTGCAGTGAGTTGTGATTGCACTCAACCTGGGCAACCTAGTGAGACCCTGTCTCAAAAAAAATAAAATAAGGTAGACAAGAGACCAGATATCCCATTTTCTCTTATTATTTTATATATCTTCCTTATTAACCTCAGTACTGATGAAAGCAAATTACCAATACATAGGATGTATGTAGTAGAGCATCATTGCCACAGAAAGGCAGGATACTGGCCTCTCAAGCATACGCACTCTGGGACTAGGTCATCCCTAAAGGAGTCAAGCTGTTGCTAGGTAAGGCCAGAACAGGAAGGCGCAAACACAGACTGCAAATAACCAAAATGGAAGCAAGCAAGGGTAAATTACTTTGGTGTTTATTGAGCACCTACTAGACTGGACACTGTTAGGGGCTAGAAATCTACATTCTTAAGATATACTTTGTCTATAGAAAGTTCCTAGTTGGCTTTTCTTTTTAACTTTTTATTTTAAAGTAGCTTTAAATCTTGAGAAAAAAATGGAAAATTGTAGAAACGGTTTCCGTAGACTTTTCCCCCCAGCTTACCTTAATGTCAGTATCTCACAAAACCTTCATGCCAATGACCACAAATAAGGAATTGACCTTGGTACAATACTATTAACTAAACTACAAACTTTGTTTCACCAGTTTTTCTACTATGGTCCTTCTGTTCCAGGATTCACTCCAGGGATCCCACACTGCATTTTGTCATCATGTCTCTTTAATCGCCTCCATTCTGAGACAGTTCCTCTGTCTTTCCTTCTCTTTCAAAACCTTGTCAGTTTTTGCTAGTTGACTTTTATTTATTGATTTATTTTTTGAGACGGAGTCTCGCTCTGTCGCCCAGGCTGGAGTGCAGTGGCCGGATCTCAGCTCACTGCAAGCTCCGCCTCCCGGGTTCACGCCATTCTCCTGCCTCAGCCTCCCGAGTGGCTGAGACTACAGGCGCCCACCACCTCGCCCGGCTAGTTTTTTGTATTTTTTAGTAGAGACGGGGTTTCACCGTGTTTGCCAGGATGGTCTCGATCGCTGGTTGACTTTTAAACAATCATGATGGAATGTGTAAGTTCTACGAGAGAAGCACATTTTTGCTGGTAGGGAGGAGAACTTTAAGGAAAGATGACATTTGAACTGGGTTGGGGAAAATAAAGTAAGATTTTGCCAATTTAGTACTTTTATCTCATCTGTTCAACTCAACATTACTTGTAGTAATAAAACGTTAGACATTGGAAATATAGCATTGAACAAGACATAAATGGCCTCTGCTCATATGTATTTTATGAATATTAAATAAGCCACAACAGGTACATTAAGCATAACAAGGAAGAGATAAGGACTGGGTAACATTCAGTAAATGAATCTCACCTTATCTAAAGGGCCAGGAAAGTTTCCCAGGAGGAAATGGAGGCAAGCTGAGATCTGTGTGGTGACCAGGGGTTAGTCAGGTAAAGGGAGGAGCAAGAGTGTTCTAGGAAGTGGGGGGTCAGCATTCCAAAGACATGGGGTCAGCAGCACTTGTCACATTCCAGTAATTTCAAATGCTGTACCACTGAGATGACGATAGAAAGGAGTAGTGTGAGGAAAGACTAGACGAGGTTGGAAATATGAGAAACCTCAAATAACAACAAAGAAAGGGGAGAAAACGGGTAGAAAAGTAAAACAGAAGGAGATTCCTACATCAATTGCACAGCAACAAATTCCATTCGTTTTTCTGAATTATTTGAGGGGAGGGTGGCTAGAACAAGGAGAAAGGGTCATGCCAACCTAAGAAGATATGCAAAGTGACAAGAACAGTGTTGGATTGCCCTTCAAGATCACAGAAATTAGGGCATTAGCAAAATTGGGTTACCCAAAGTGAAAAAAAATTAATAAAGGTGTTATTTTTCCAAAGCAGCATCAGTATCATGGAAATTTTAAGAACTTTGTTAACTTTCTTAAATTTATTTTAATGGCTCCATATTGTTTTTATTTTGAATTACATCAAAAGGAAGATATGATTTCCATTTTTATGGCTTCTAAATGTCCTAGTCTTGGCTGAAAATACAGATGCTGATGACTTTCCTTTGCAAAACCAACAAGATGACATGAATAAGGGAGTGCAGAACACAGCTTGGCAGGAGGGCAGAAGACCAGGCAGGGTGTGGGTGGCAGGCTGGAAGCCAGTGATGATCTGACGCAGGCCTACCAGAGAACAGCAAAACGTCCAGGAAAGTCTCCATCACAGAAATCAGGGAAGGAGAGGATTTCAAGAAGGAGGCACCCCTTTCCACAGAGAGGTGAAAAAGGATAGGTGCTGAAAATGATTCATGTAAAATCTGGCCCTGAACAGGTTAGCTGTCATGGGTGACCTTTGTTAGAATGGTTTCAGAATGGTAATGGGGTAGACACTGTATTAAAATAAACTGATGAACAAATATGATCTGAAGAAACAGTGTTGCATATTAAACACCCTCTTGCAGACAGTTTGTCTATGAGGAGTGAGATTGGAGTGTATGGTATACAGGATATAAGAGATATTTTAATGGAGGATGTTATATTCCTAAACCGGGGGGAGGAATGATATGGAGCTTTTTGCTGGAAGACGTCTGTATATCTTCAGAGATACTCTTTTGATGATGGTAGCTGCAATAATTTTTAGCCATAAAAATGTCTTCATTGCAGGTCTAAGAGTAGTGGAAGCAAGATGTCTGCCTGGAGAATAACTACCTTGAACTTCTGATCTGAAAACAACCCTTGGATTTAAGAGGAGCCACAGGAAGCCTACACTGCCACCAAGACTGCCTCAGATATAGTAACTCTATCCCTGAATAGAGGAGCTTAGACTTCACACTGCATCCAGCATCAAACACCTCTTTCTTCCTTTTCAGCACATTCCTCAATATTTTTGTTATTATGCTTTCTTTACATTTGCAATAATACCATTTATTACTTATTTTAAATTTTTTTTCTTGCTAATTCACTCTGTTTTTAATCTTTTGAAAATCTCATTTCTTCTCTCTATCCTTGTTATCATTCATGTCTTTGTTGTGCTATTTTGCCATGTTAGTACATTATGATGCATTAGATCCTAGTGACATGAACTCCTATGCTTTCCTCACCTCTATCTCAAATGGCCTCTTTCACACCAGTCATCATACTCTTCCAATGTTCTCTATGAATAATGAGAGAAGGTCATATGCCAAAGACCAAGCAACGCAGATGGAGCAGAGAGCTTGTGGTGAATGCTAAATTCAGGATGGCTCAAACAAATAGGTTATTTAGCTGTACAAGACTGATAAGGGTTTTGAAAAATCATTCCATATACAAAACTAGTTTCAACCTAAATCCTGTATATAGAACATTTCAACAAAGATGTTTGCATTATCAGCTCACATGGTCAGTTTAAGGCTTCTTCCCTGACCTTGCTGCCTTCACCCTCTACTCTTCTACTTCTTTCCTACTTACAGCCAATTAGAATTTACTAAGTGCCTAAAGAATGTCCTCATTGAGTTATATAAGCAATATGAAAGCCACTGAAATGGAGGTGGAGACAGGGTGTGTGAGAACAAGGTTTAGACGATCTTTTAAAACATCTTTTGGCTCCTTTCCTTTCTCTTTGGCCCCTCCCCTACCTTCTCTTTCTCTTTACCCTAGCTATTTCTCTTCTAATATGTCTAAAATATTATCTTTAGTTAACTGGCTGAACACAATAAAATAGTTCCAAGTTACTGCCATAATAATGTCAAATCTACTGAAAACTGGATCAAAGGCCTTTCATGCTATTTTGGATAGCATCCAAACTCTCATTCCCACAACTTAAGCAACTTAAGTTTTTATCTCATCTAAGCAGATTATAATCAATCACAATACTCTTCTGTCTCTGTTCAGTGCATTTAATCAAAGTTTTCTTTTAATAGACTTTCAAGGTTGAAGAGCACTATCACTAGGATGACTATACAGGTAGTACATGCAATTTCAGACATAGAAACACATGAAATATGAATTTCTCTTGTTTGGAAGCAAGACTTAGGCTCAGGACACATCTCTTCCTAGCATTCATTATTTCCTTCCTTCTGTCTTCCTGGCCAGTTTAATGACTACTTCATCACTAGCCTTTCTCCCCAGTTCCCATTCTCTCTCTGCCTAAGTACAAAAGATGAAGCAGGGCTGAGGGCCTACATCTATCTTCAGGGATGGGCCTTCCCTTTACTTTCTTCTCCTGCATTCTATAAAATGTAATTCTACCTTTGAGTAGTGACCATGGGCTTGCAAAACTTCCAGTTCACCCATAGTCAGGACCCGAAGCCAGGACACTGAAGCCATGGTATGACCACCAAAACTGTATTGAAACCAAAAGGCTGCAGCAGAAATCTTTAAGCAAGAGCTGCAGAATGTGTCAGTTATACAACCTTTCCAGCTTAAGAACCTATGAAGTTGGGTCTAGGGGTGGACATAAGCACAGGCACTTCCTATTTAGCACACCTTCTCTTAACCTCAAAAACATTTTGAGGACAAGGAAAAGCAATAGTGAGTGTGAAAAATGAAACCCAGGAAACTTGAAATGAAGAGGCTGAGAATCAAAAAATTAGAAATCAAAAAGCAAATCAAAAACATTTTCTAAGCTTGACTTTGTAAACCAGTGATTCTGAAACTATGTCCCTAGAAGTTCTTCAAAGGTGCTTCAAGGACTCAGAGGGTAGGTTCCCAGGCACTAGAATTCCACTTAACTAGAACAGCTCCATCTTTGTCACTTTTACATACTGCATCTCCAAGTCAGACTTCAATTTGAAGGATAGGTTCTACAACATGAAGAAAACATTTTTCAACCATTATTTCAATTGCAGTCATTTATACCTTCATCTATTCAATAAACATTTATTGAGCATCTACTACGTGCCAAGCATTGTGCTAACAGATGGGGATATAAAAATAAGTAATATATCGTTGTTACCCTCAAGGGGTTCTTCCTGGAGATGGGTAGATAAGCAAATGATGCAAAACTCGGAGCATGGTAATTTATCAGGTGATACAACAGGGGGAGAAACTGAAGCTTTGAGATCCCATAAAACAGGTGTTTTAACATCTGGAAATTGGCTTTGAAGCTCTACTTAAATATATCCACTGGTGGGAAATTCTACAAAATGATTGATTATGCTTTTAACACTTATAACTCTCAGAAAAAATTTTTAAAGGCAGAAATCTGTGTTTTGAAGGCTTCAACCTATTGGCTGTAGTTCTATTGCAAAGTATACACAGAGGCAGTCCACTAACCCTTTCCACAAGATTGCCTTTTAAGATTGGAGTTCAGTCATCATTCTCTTCCCCTGGCATTCTACTCTCTAGGCATACAGCCTTTGTTTATAATTATTATATTATGACTTCGTATAACTAAGAAAAAAAGGGGTGTATTTTGGGAGCGAGAAGGTTTAAAGAAATGACTCCAAATATGTGAGAACTTTATTTGGGATAATTGTAAGAGCAGTTCCTGGTGCTTTCCTAGAATCAAGAAAATAGTATGTAGATGGTATTGGATATAATAAAAAGTAACCATAGATCATTATAGCTCATTTTCCTTCATTTATTATCATGCAAAATTAATGAAAATATAGAGGATGTCCAAAAACATACAAGAAAATATATAAAAATGTTTTACTGATGTAACATTGTTGGCATGTTCAATGTGTCATCCCTCATTAACAATGCATAATTCAATGCATTGAGCAACATTAGAGTGAACACAGGGTGCAACCAGCTGCCATCAATTCCTGGCACCAGCATCTGAGATATGTTGCCTACAATAACTACATCTCTGGTTTTCACTGAATAAACCTCCATCTTTAGCTTACTCTAGAAAAAGTCATAAAATCAACCTACATTTTAAAAATAAAATAATGTTACCCACATCTCTGGATTTCATAGCCAGCATATATGTTTCATTAAATTTTGGTTTTACTTTGTAATGATTACAACTTTTAAAAAAATGATCAACTTAAATAACACTCCAAAATGTTGGCATACTTAATTTTATAAAACATAGGAGTATTTCTTTTTTTAACCATAATTTCCATGTATAGATTACAAAGCTATAAATGGAGTAGGAAGCTCTGAAGGCCAGTGTGAAATCTAACACACATATAACGTTATATCTATGAAAACATGTATCCATTCAAATGGTTTCAAGATTAATTTTCTAGATACAGGCTTTGCATATGAAGTATTTCACTTTCACTATAAAATTTAAGTACCAAAGGAATTGAAGAAATACAGAAGCCTGTTTTCTAAAAAAAAGTGTAGATATGACTATGATGTATGATGTGTATTAAATGTGACTTTGATTTTCCTGGCAGCCTAGGCAAAAGAAAAAACATGAAAAAATATTCAATTATTTTCATTCGTATCTGATAAGATAAAATAATTTTAAGGGAAAACAAATATTGTATTACTATATTTCAAACAGGCTTTATCAAGAAGTATTAATAAGGCAAATTTAAATAAGGCACATTTAGCAACATGTCTTCAACAAAACATGCAACGGAAGACTGAAAAAATAATCCTAAAATGTTATGTATTATTTATATCTTCAATAAAATTTAAAAAATAACATTAATGTCATTTAGTGAGGGTATTTTTGTGGGGGCTACAACTGAAGAAGTCAATAAATATATCTCTCTCATGAACGATGATCATTAATTTATGAGCAGAACCTAAATTAATAGAAAAGGCATGACTACTATTTTCTTTCTGTACTCAGCTGTGGCTGTCACAGGATATAGATGAAAGTTACCTCAAGTTTAAACTCTAATGAAAAAACCCATAATGCAAGTACCATGTCATGCCTGAAAGAACTTCAAATACCAAATATGAACGTGCAAAAGTAACACTCCATTATAGAAGCTGAAAAACTGCCTACAATCTTCACCTGGGTAAAAGGTTGCCATACAAGTCGGCGGCCACAGCATCTAGGGCAAAAATTGGCCTCAAAAAGCAGCTTTGGATCTGCTTTAGTACCTGAAACAAGTGCTTGGAACTTGAAAATACCATAACAAATAATACGCTTTATCCATGTATTTCTTCATTCCAAAACTTCTCAAAGCTTTTAATTAGTTAACATGCAATGTGGACCTCCCAAGGTAGGCACAGAATGTGCAGTAAACTTATCTAATCACAATGTCCCTGTTTATTGGAGCATTTTGCAAGATTCATGTCTTATGGAATACAGTTTAGAAAATACCACCAGAGATGATACAAGCCTGAATATCTTAGCAACAGGTATCACAACCTCAGAAAAAACCAAAACAACAACAAAAAACCCTCAGTGATGTTCCAGTAAAACATCTGGTTTTCAGCAGCAATAATGCGTCAAAGATCTTCTAACTGAAATTAACCTTAAAACATTCTCCCACATACACAACTAAATGAACTGGGCTTCAGGAAGGCATTGTCATTGTTGGAGAATTATTTTGTTATTTTGTTAAAATAACAACAGCTCTGGCATACTTTATATTAAGCTGCTCTTTAAAATAATAATGTGACAACATAATCAGCTGCTTCCTGGAGCTGGAGATAGAAATTCAATGTCTTCAGTCTAAAGAGGAATGTTTTTCTATTCAATTATATCAGGAGGTCAGTCAAGCCATAAATCTGAAACTTCTAACTTAAGATAAATGAAAATGGAAGGACATTAAAATATTATACTGTTTATATCATTTAATGTTGAAAATAGTCTGTTAGTCGATAATTCCTTTTCATTCCTGGAAGTATTTAAATACTGATTTTGAAGTATCATCACTAGCCTGGACTTGATAATGATAATAGCCAATAATCACTGCACTATGTGTAATAGTATACTCTTGTTAAAGTCATTAAATTCTTATAACAATCCTATGAGGTCAGAATTACACTATCCTTGTTTAACCAATGAGGAATGCTCTATAGACTATAGAAGGATACTATAAGAAATAAGGAGACATTTTCTTTATCTCTAAATTTTAACCACTTTTCTCGTGTGCAAATAGCAAATTCTAGGAAAGTAATTGTTTTTAATTTGACCTAAGATATCTTAGTCAAAATATGGGGGTAGGCACATAATCAATAATGCCAGCCCCAGGATTAAGAGAAATTCTTCCAGGTTTGCTACCTATTTTGTTGTTGTTAACAATATAGGTAAAGTTTATAAACACTCTTCATTTGGGCATTTATATCTTTTATTCATTCAGGTTGTCTAGAAAAAAACATGTAATGGTTATGAATTGTGTTATTGCAAATTTTACTTGCATCATCTTTTCTGCTTAATTTTGCTAATCATAACTGTGATGTAGATATCACTATAATTAAAAACTGCCAAAACTTTGACTAGCACATCAGTAATGACTACAGTGGATTAGCCATTCCTAGTATGTTAGTTTCAATTCTATCTCATTCTCTCAGGTTTTAAGAAAGCATATCAGAAAGAAATAAGTATTATTATAGGATACACTTGAGTCTACTTTACATAAAAAAGGAAAAACTGGCTCTTGGCCTTCCCTGTTCGGCGTTTCTCTGGTGAGGGATTTGGTGGTTCAGAGTACAAAAAGTTTTAAAGATAAAGAATCCAAAACCTGAAAACCAAAGAATCTGCATGTACCTTGGCAGGAGAAAAATATCAAGATACTGTAGATGAGTCTAATCAGGGAGCTGAATTAAATCAGACTAAGCCGGGCACGGTGTTGCATTCCTATAGTCCCAGCTACCTCAGGAGGCTGAAGCAAGAGGATCACTTGAGTCGAGGAGTTTGAGTCCAGCTTGGGCAACACAGAGCGACCACATCTCCCCCCGCAAAAAAGACTAAACCTTGGAAAATAACAAGCTTCTCTATTTTATGAGACATAAATCATGTCTCTGGATGGCCCAGTTTTGTGTCTCCCAATGTACCTGATCTTGAGGGAATTCATTTCCTAAAATCCCAGTCTTCTGCAGACAAATGAAGTCCACATATTGGACAGATAGTCCAAAAGAAAACTTAGCAGACCAGAATCTTGCTTTTGAGATGCCCCTTCTGACATGTTCCAAGTGATGAGTTTTAAGTACTGAAAGGAATAAATGTCCCAGAGAATTCACTAAGTGAGGAAAATGTTGTCATTTTCTTTCTAGAAAATGCTGACCTGTTTGGTAAATGCCTATTAACTGGTGTAACACCATGAGAGTTAACCTGACTTAATTGCCTCTGCATCTTGGGGTGGTAGCAGAAAAGTCTGTAGGCTTCCCAGACAAAGCCATCTGGAGATGGGGGAGGGAGCTGTCTAGACAAAGAGCCAGCTAGCTTTAGAAAAGAAGAGTGTATCATGACAAAGGCGAGTGAGACGGAAACAGGGTGGAATCACACACAGAGTGTGTTCTCAGCAGGCATCAGACGTGGGTGGAATCAAGCAGAGTGACGGAATCGACACTGCTGTCTGTCATCAGCCACTGCAAATTCCAGATTTGGCACAGATCTACCAACTGTGTAGCTTCTGCACGTGAGGCTATCTGTTGAGAAGAAAGATATTAAACAGGGTGGGGCCTAGGTCTTGTATGCTGGGTAATGAACTTGTGAGGCCTCAAGCCTGACTTTTCAGAATTGCTTTCAGGATTACTTCCTGCTGCTGCCTAAACAAATCTAATGAGTGACAGCCAGACACTGAGTTAGACATTGGGGATGAGACGAGGAGGAAAATATAGTTCTCCCCTCAGGTTGCTGAGCACCTATTAACACTCAGCCAAAATTGGAAGCAAAGGGAGAGGAAGCGCATTCAGAATATTCTTCTCACAGGAGGTCTTTGTGAGAAACTGATCATGCCGGAAGGCACCTGGCCTGTCCTTGAGAGGGGCTGGAGGATGATTTTGTTGGGGGCAAGGGCGGGTGGGCTAGTGGCACTCTGAGCATGTGCATACATGCAGGCATGTGTGGGCACACACAGAATGGTGCATATTGTGGAGCCTATGGGTCCTAAGTATGCCTACCTCTGCCGTAAATATAAAATGATTGTATCGGAAAGCCTAATAAAAGGGAAAATGGTATTTTTTTAAAAATTCAAAATTAGTGGACAAAAAGTATCATATGCTATTTTAGGTTGTGGCCCCTGCAAATAACACAGAGGTATCTGTACATCAACTCTCTGAGGCTGGAGTACAGCAGGGAAGCCAAGCCCTAAGGGGCTGAGATGTTCCTATCTGGAGAATTTGAGAGAATAAGCTGGTGTTCATGCTCCCTTCCGCCCACACACAGTTTATGCCTAATCAGGTTTAGGCATGTAGAACTCAGCTCTCCTGGGAAGTCCTGACTTTGTACAGACAACAGTCTCGCACTTCGCCTTCCAGCAAACCCCTTCAGAAGCTACTAGAGTGCTATAAAGTACCTTTCATGTTTAAAAAAAGAAAACCCAAATAAAACCTCCAAATAAAAAATATTATGTTTTTTAAAATGCAACAAAAGAGACTATAGATCAGATTATACGCTCAAATCTCACATTCCAACAGTTTTTGTTCTTGTGGTGGCTATATATATCAAACAATGATCATTATGGATGGTAAAGTTGTATATTTCTTCTCCCTTTTGCAAAAATGCTTAGAGCACGGTAGAAAAAAGCCAAGAAAGTCCAGGAACTGAAGCACCAATAGGAAAAAAAAAAAAACATTGTATCAAAACAAAGCTTCTTGTACTCTTTTGCCTAGCGATTGAACTGACATCTTACCCTACCTCAGAAGGACCTGATATTCTAAAACAAAATCGCTTGTATTTTCATTGCTTTGTTAAAATTAACTGCATTCAATATAAGACAAACATCATATAGCACTAGGAATATATCTTTATAAAATAAATAAGATTAGACTGTTTTGTTTGTCTGGTTAAGCTAGAAAATATTTGTTTCCTTACAAATGTTCCAAATTTTATTATCTATTTTCTGGTAATCTCCAACACATTTCTCAGATGTACTAAATTTAATGTAAAGTCTACCATAATCTTAAAATTGCATCCCATATATTTAAAGAGTATTTTAAGTTCTTCACTGCATGTTGTATCTATGCTTGTTTTTAACCTTCCTATACTTTTATCAGCATAGCCCTAATTTAGAATATGTTCACATGCTGCCACTCTAATCAACAAAAACAACAAAACTCAGTAGCCAATAATCTCTACACTTGCCAAATACATTTATTTCAAACACAGTCCATCTTACATAGCAACGAAAAGAGTTGTTTTCCACACATTGTGAGGGCACTTCCCTCAATCCAGGAGTGAACTGCTGATTAGCAGAGATAGGGAGAAAAAGCCTTATCAAAGAGCATCTATTCTTAATTGTTTATGGGAAAACTATGCCACAACGTGTATAAAGAATAAATTAGAGTTTAAAACTGTATATTTTTCACGATGTTACAATTTGTGTATGACATTAATTGATAAACAGAAGGTAAAGAAATAATTTCCTTTTATCATATGCCAAGTGTAGTGCTTCATTTTCATGATTATTTATCCAACACCTAAAATATGCCAGAGGGGAAATTTACTGCATTAATTTCAATCACTAGACATTTAAAGAATGTTCTGAGACACTTTAAAAACATTATTTTAATTTCCTCTGTTTTCTCAGCATCATTCTTTTTAAATCAGATATTCTAGAGAACATTAAACTGGACAAATTAAGCCATTTTATATAATGTTCCCTCTAGCGTTTGTAATTTTCAAAATAATTACACTCCACCATCTATCTCTTTATATCTCTGAACCAAAACTACTGAGTCCTAGCGTATCAGAGTTTTCCAAAGAAAGAGAACCAATCAGAGGTGTACAGACACACACACTTGCGCGCGTGCACACACACACACACACACATACACACACACACACAGGGAGACAGCGAGAGCAAGAGAGAGAGAGAAAGAGAGACTTATAAGAAATTGGCTAACACAGTTATGGAGAGGCTGACAAGTCCCAAGATCTGCAAGGTAAGCTGGTGAGCTGCAGACCTAGAGGAGCCAATGATTCATTACAGTTTGAGTCCAAAAGCCTGAGATCCAGGAGAACCAATGGTATAGTTCAAGTGTAAAGGCCTGCAGGCTTGAGACACAAGAGGAGTCAATGGAGTCCAAAGGTAGAAAAAAGAAGGTGATGTTCTAGCTTGAAGGCAGTTAGGCAAGGGGTATTCTCTTTTACTTTAGAAAAGTCAACCTTTTTACTCTACTGAGGCCCTCAACTGATTGGATGAAGCCCATCACATTAGGGAGGGCCATCTTATTTATTCAGTCAGCCAACTCAAATGTTAACCTCATCCAAAACACCCTCATGAGAACACTAGAATAATGTGTGACCAGATAACTCAGCACCCTGTGGCCAGGCAGGCTGACATATAAAACTAATGATCACCCCAACCAATGATATTCCCAAATGTACTCCCTTTTGTTCTGTACTTCCCCCTAAGTCTCCCAAATCCCAAAGTTTTAGAACATTAAAATATTTTCAAACAATCTGTATTCCAAAAAAAAAAAAACAAAACACATCAACAGGTAGTTTTCTTCTCCAGAAGAAAAAATATCCTTCTTTCTCACATTTACAATGGTTCCCCATTATTTATGTTAGCTGCCCCCATGAAAGAGTAATATCATCAAAATAAACTAAAAGAAAACGTCAAGCCTAAGTTCAAACACCAATCTCCGTTTGGCAACTTTCTCCAAAACTTCGAGAATATCATTAATTCTACAACATTAAAAACATTTTATGAAAATATGAAATGAAAACTAAGAATACATGAAAAAATTGTATTTTCATTTAAGATTTCTTTATGCCTTGAAATAACCTTAAAATGAATATGAAAAAATTAATGCACAAGTATTGAACATTCATCATTAATGGTTCAGAAATGAGCGGGGCCAGAGGTCATTTGAGCTTCAGTCCCACAAAGGGCTGTCATTTTATAATCACCATGACTTTTTGCAGTTTCAGAAAAGCAATTTTGTTAGGTTCCCCCAGGCTGTAACAGGTATGAAAGAATGGATTTACTATGGTCTAATAAGAAGGAAATCTATGTAAATCCCAAATTATCAATTTTTTAAGTGGAAGATAGTTTTTGACGCAAGAACTAGGGACACCTCTGCATGGGACGTGTCCTTCCTTAGAGTTGGGGAAGGGGGAGGGTGTTCACCTGAAAGCAGAGTTAGTAACTGGCAGCTTGCTTGGTGAGAACAGAACAGAGCTAAGATTATTATACTCCTTAGGGAATCTGAACAAGATACCCCAAGGAACTGCCCTTCTCTACCTTGGTGATGTTTTAGGTAAAGAGCAAGGTGATTCATTAATAATCAAAACATCTGCCCTCTGAGCAGTGCTGGGGAAAAATTGCAAATTCTTTCTCTGCAACTCCATTTCCTTTTCTAGACTACACAGGGACTTCTTTGCATGCATCATTACATCATTCTCCCTTATTTTTGGCTTACATAAACAGACTGTTGTCTGCTTCCTAATGACATAAAGGGAGGCACCTCAATGACACCAATGAAATGAAGCAAGAATTTGGTTTAGGGCTTGACTTTTTTTACCCCAGATAATTACCTCAATTATCCATTCCAATGAGAGGGATAAGGAAGTGACGTAAGCCAGAAAAATGTATAATGTTCACTTGTACCTTCACTAAAGTAGGATAAAGTAGACACTCAAATAAATGAAAGAGCTGGAGATATGTTAAGGCAATATTATAAATTTTTGTTAAATGTCTTATATACAAAATGCCTGAAGCAAATTTTTACCTTAGTAAAGTTAAAATATTTCTAGATGTACTTATTTGTACATTGAATATAATATATAGTCAATTCATATAAGAAGGGCTAAGAAGAGCAGATTAACTAGAAACATTTAAAAAACAATTATCAATAATATAAATCCAATAGAATATTTAAAGGCATATCAAGAAAATATATGTAAAGAATAGGTTGGTAATAAATTTAGTTTCATCAATAAGTCAATTTGATTAATAAAACACATAAAGATTATCAAGAATAAGAATGAGTCAAAAAAAAAAAAACTACCCAAAAAATGCCTGACTTTGATGAACCTGTATCAAATAATAAAACTTCAGCTGTCCAGCATTGTTGAGCAAGGTTCTCTTCCACCTAATTAACAGAGTATGCCAGTGACTTTCTCTGTACCTCCTTGTACTTTTACTCTCCCGCCTACCCAGCTTAATGTCTCCTGGCCCACTGGTATAATTGCTCCTTTGCAGTCACCCCTGGTCCTTGCCATGAACCTGATTAAAAAACAACCACCTGATTATACTCACACACACGCCTTCTAATCTCCTTCAACCAGCTGGATGTTGTGAGAGACACGATGACAAGGCAAATGTCACATTCATGTCCCAAAAGCTCAAAGAGCACTAAGCACTGTCCAGTGACTGGAGGGAAAAGGACCATCAAGGAAGTTATGGAAGGAACCCAAGAACTAAGGAGACCTTTTGACGTCTGGTGAAGAATAACCTCTCCCCCACTAGGTCACTGATTACTTTTAATATTTTTATGTGTCTAGGAAAGAAAGTTATGCAACTCAGACATAAATCAGGCCCATACCCCAAAAGCCTTTCCTTAAAACTTTATCATATTGGGGGAATCTCTACTCAGCTTCTTATCAGTGTCCATGAGGACCACTGCTGCCCCACTAAGACTTCTACTTATCTTGAGTGTAATACTCCCCACCTCCCTAATACCTCAATCCCAGTACCAAATAATGGGAATGCAATCATGTGATCCATTCATCTGCAGTAAGGCATAAATGGACTCCTCTAATGATCTTCTGGCAAATTGTAACATGAAATGAGGAAGTATCCTGTCATTCTCTTTCATGTGCCATGGCACAACCCAGCCTCTGAACACAACCATCTAGGAAATGGTGAGAGGAAATTAAAGTCACTACTGGGAAATGAGATGTCCTGATGCTACCATTAGAGGCAGGTGAACCATTGTTACCAGTAATGAGACAGCACGTCTCACCTAGAGGGACATAATAGATGACTTCAGAAGCCCTTTGGCTCAGATAACTGTTTACAACAGCAAAGAAAATGCTATGATAGCCTCCGACCTGATATGTTGTCCTGGCAGACACAAAATAGCAGAGAAAACTATTTTCCATAAATCCAATGTGTGTCAACTGCCTAAAGCCCCATGCAAGATTCCACACAAAATACACAGGAAAGGGCCTGCTCATGGCTCCTGACATGTCAATATATAAGATCAGTACACAAGAACAAAAGCCTTATCTGGATCATTGAAAGGTGTCTGGGCTACCTCCCAGCCAGGCTCCTGAGCAATTTCTTGGCCTTCTTCTTTACTTCTATTAAAACAATCCCCAGGTGAATCCACCTTCCCATTTCTGGGCCCCATGTATGGATTTCTCCTAGTACTGCAGGCTCCTGCTTTTGAACTCAGAGCGTAGAAGGGATGGGGCACCCACAGGTGGCCTGACATCACTGACTGCACCCAATCACTCATTTGTACACTGGGGGTAGAACATAACACTAAGTTAAAAATGAACTAGCAGGCCGGGCGCGGTGGCTCAAGCCTGTAATCCCAGCACTTTGGGAGGCCAAGACGGGCGGATCACGAGGTCAGGAGATCGAGGCCATCCTGGCTAACACGGTGAAACCCCGTCTCTACTAAAAAATACAAAAAACTAGCCGGGCGAGGTGGCCGGCGCCTGTAGTCCCAGCTACTCGGGAGGCTGAGGCAGGAGAATGGCGTAAACCCGGGAGGCGGAGCTTGCAGTGAGCTGAGATCCGGCCACTGCACTCCAGCCTGGGCGGCCGAGCGAGACTCGTCTCAAAAAAAAAAAAAAAAAAAAAAAAAATGAACTAGGCTAGGACTGAATGCACAAATCAGAAAGAATGGCTCCATCTGAACCTGCTTAAAACCATCCAGAGAAACTGGAATCTCAAATAGGAGGCACTTAAATGATTGAAGAATAAGTTCTATAGATCTAAAGGCATTATTTTTCCCTCCACTCTGAATGTTCCTCTTTCACATGACCTTATGAATTCAGGCCATCTTTAACTTCTCCCAATCGTCACTAAAAAGTAGCTACAGAGGCTACTGCTCATTTTCCCACCTGCCTGCTGTCTGCAAGGAAAGAGGATTAGAAAAAGGGGACCGCTGCTTCCATAAACAGAGACATGAAAAATTATTAATATGAAATAAATCATGCTTGTTTCAAAAGTGTTTATTTTACCTTATCTGTTTTTAAAGGACGTAGCTGGTTTGTATTTCATTTAGAAACCAACGGTTTATAAGAAGAGCCAACAACTGTGAAATTCTCTTTGGGAAAGAATGAGGAAAACCAATTAATAAATACACAAAACAATCAGCAGTAAGCATTTTTTTAATATATCCAGCTTCCCTGGCTCTAGAACACATCAGTAACCCCCAAAGCAATTTACATGGTGCAAGGCTTGCCCTGGGGTGGGGGTGGGGAGGTAGAGAGGAAGCATCATTGCCTTTCACCCTCCTTCTATAAAACCAGGACTCCGTGCTCTCTGTCATCTTAAAGAAAAATCAGTGGCAGCTATTTACAGTCTAAGCTTGTAAGAAAGTTTCACAATGTACCCATACATTGTCAGATTTTCAACTAAGCTTTCCAAATGTTGGGTGTACAACAGATTTCTGAGTAGGAAAGTGTTGCAGACTGCAAGTATTTACAAAATATCCATTCTTTCTCTTAAAAAGCAGGCCCCTATATAGTTATAGGCAGCAATGTGCCTGAGTTAAGAAAATAAAAACCAAACCTATAATTCCTGAATTCCTTTGTGCTTAAGAGTATCCAAACAGATTTAAGCAACAGTCATTGACAGGCTTCTGCGAAAATACTTCAAAGGGAACTGCCTCAGTTAATAGCTTTTGCCCTTCCTCCTTTTCTCCCTCTGGCTATCTGGAATGTGGGCACGATGGCCAGAACTCCAGCAGTTACCTTGTGAATATGAGGTGGCCTTGAGGATAGAAAGCCTGGCCTAAGAAGAGTAGATCAAAAAGACAGGATCTCCCTCTGAGCCTGGCACACAGGGGGCATATAATAAATATGTGCTGAATGCACTATACATTAAACAAATTCCATTTAAGGTCTAGGGGAAATCCCTAGGAAAAAAATATTGATATATATGATTGAGCCCATGCTGCAGGTAAAGCTGAGCCACTGATGACTGCATCAATATCAAGTCCTTTGCTACCTACCTCAAAATTTACTTTCTATGAGAGAAAAATGCACCTCTATCTTAAATGACTAGTAGCTTGGGTTTACAAGCAGCTGAACCTAATTCCAATTGATACCAATAGTTATCAGGTTGTATGACTTCCTTTTTAAAAAACTTGTCTTAGGCTGACATGGTGGCACATTCCTGTAATCCCAGCATTTGAGGAAGCCAAAGTGGGAGGATCACTAGAGCTGGGAAAGTCGAGGCTGCAGTGAGCTGAGATCATACCACTGCACTCCATCTGGGCAAAAACAAACAGACCAAAAAACTTGTCTTGCCATACTGTACATTATTTGGCAGTTAGATATCTCACTAAGTCATGGTCCACAGCATCAACTGATTCCTCGGGAACGCTCAACTCACCTGTTCACTCTCCACCATCACCTTACCCTCCTACTCAACAAGAGTTCTTCTCAACTCTTCACAAACTTCTATCCCCTTTATATACCCCCACTCAACTCTAAGCAGAAGATCTGAGAAAAAAGAAAGTAGAAGTCATCAGATAAAGGCTGCCACAGCCCCCTCCACCAGATCCTCAAACGCACTTGTACTTTTGAGTCAGTACAGAGTAACAACCTAGTTCCAGATTCAGAAAGACCTGGTTGGAATCCCAGCTCTACTATCCACTTGCTGAGAAATCTTGGGAAGATCCTTTACCCTAAGTTTCAATTCCTCATCTAGAAAACGGGAACAACGGTTGTATTTATACTCCCTGAGTTTTCAAAAGGATTAAATGAGATAATTTTTCAGCATTTTTTTTTCTTTTTTGAGACAGAGTTTCGTTATTCTTGCCCAGGCTGGAGTGCAATGGCGCGATCTCAGCTCTCTGCCTCCCGGGTTCAAGCGATTCTCCTGCCTCAGCCTCCCGAGTAGCTGGGATTACAGGCATGTGCCACCACACCCAGCTAATTTTTATATTGTTAGTAGAGATGGAGTTTCACCATGTTGGTCAGGCTGGTCTCGAACTCCCGATGGCAGGTGATTCACCCGCCTTGGCCTCCCAAAGTGCTGGGATTACAGGCATAATCCACCGCACCCAGCCAATTTTTCAGCATATTCTAACACAATGCCTGGAACACAGAAAGCGCTGAAACAATGTTAGTTCACACTAATATTTATTTAAGTCTACATCATATCACACTATATTTAAGTCTATATCATCATATCTGTCAATATCACCACAATGCAAAGAGCCTGGCGCACAGTGGGGACATGATAACTATCTGCTGAATGCACTATACATTAAACAAATTCCATTTAAAATCTAGGGGAAATGCTAGGAAACACTACTGATACATACGATGGGGCCCATGCTGCGGGTAGAGACAGAGATGGGTCTGTGCAACTTCCTCAGAGTCACATCATTAGCCGAAAGAGGCAATCACATTCTCTGAATTCCTGTTGTCTTCTCTGGGCATATCAACATATTATAGTATAATTCCTTAAAACTTAGTATGGAAATGCACTGATTAGCTGATTTCAAGAGTTATCCTGTTCTGAACTGGCTAATTGAGAGAACATTGAGACGTACCACAAAACAAACGATGCCTCACTCATAAAAGAAGCCAGATAAAAATTAATAAAGCAAGACAAGAATTTCTTCACTCAAAATATAAATAAATTACATGAGTGACATATCACTTTAAAAGAAATGAAGAGACTCTGGCTCTTTAAACAGAGTTGGGGCACTTGAGATAAGATTCATAGGAAGAGCGTGTAAGTAATTCCATAGGATTCTGCAGATGAGGTTCGAGAAACAACACCAAAAGAATTTTTAAAATCACCATCCCATACACAAAATCAGAGAAGATAAAGATCTGTACATCCACACTCATGCCCAGAAGTGAAAGAGAATATGGAAGTACCAATGAAACAGGGCTCAGGCAGACTGCAAAGCAGCATGCACTCCCCAACTCTTCCAGGAGTTACACTGGGCAATTGACAAGTATGCTGAAAAAGGCAAAAGGGCATAAAAACACATGCTCAAGTATGACCTACGAGAAGTACAATACAACTGGAGGGAATGAACACAAATGTAGTTCTCATTTGTCTGAAGTCATGTAGAGGAATATAGAATGTCAGGAATTTCTACCATATCTTGTCTATCAGTAAAGTAAAACAAATTTCCAAACCTGGAGAATATACTACGAATATAGATTTTACTATACTAGATTATAGTAATACCTGTTTTTTTGTTTGTTTGCTTATTTGTTTTTTCTTTTTAGACAGAGTTTCGCTCTTGTTGCCCAGGCTGGAGTGCAATGGCGCGATCTCGGCTCACCACAACCTCCGCTTCCCAAGTTCAAGCGATTCTCCTACCTCAGCCTCCCGAGTAGCTGGGATTACAGACATGCGCCACCACACCCAGCTACTTTTCTATTTTTAGTAGAGACAGGGTTTCTCCACATTGGTCAGGCTGGTCTCAAACTCCTGACCTAAGGTGATCCACCCGCCCTGGCCTTCCAAAGTGCTGGGATTACAGGTGTGAGCCACTGCGCCTGGCCAGTAATACCTGTTTAAGAAAATTTCTGAAAAATAAAAAGAAACAGTATGAAAGAATGGATTCTGATAAATTAATAAACAAGCTGTTTATTAGATACTGTAATCCAAGACTAATGATAATAGATGTACTAAGAGGTGAATGTATAGACTTTCCTCAACACAGGCGACTGAAACATTCTGTAAGGAGTGCTTCTTTCCTCAGTGTTAGCAATGTTAGCAGTCACTGCGGAGGCTTTTGTTTAAAATTCTCAGTGTTCTACAGTCAATGTTACCAGTTCCTCTGACAATAACTTCAGTTTTTTACATGTAATAATGTTCTCCACCACCTAAGGAGAGATTGTTACTTGAAATTTTTTCTCCCTATTCCAAATAGCCCATTAGCGAAATAAAGGCCAATTCAGGGCTTACGATACCCCCATAGCTCAAAGCTAGCGACTGCCTAAAATCAAACTTTTAAAATAAGCCTGCTGTTCTCAATTATCCTTAATTCCTCGCCTGGTGGAAGTACTGCAGTGAAGCTGAGAAACCTGAGTTCGAGTTCTGCCTCTATCATTTGCCTTCACTCAAATGACAGACCACCACCCCACAAGTGTGGCTGTAGGTTTTCCCAGGTACGGAACAGAAGGGTTAGGCTGGATGGTCTTTCAAGTCCTTTCTAAATGTGCTGTCAAGTTGTGCTATGTGATTTTAGTCTTCAATTTGCATATTTGGTTGGTAGACCTTCAAGTTATTTTCCTTCAGACACTAAGAAGGCAATTTTGTGAGGCGCCCAGTCTATGCCGTGTGCTACACACAAGCTGACTCTCATGGAATAGTGAGACAAAGCACATTTCACAAGGCCACATTTTTCCACTAGAAATGTAACTCTCTATTAAAATAACAAAGCACCAATAATATCACAAATCACACCACTAAGAGCAAAGAAAAAAATAAAAGCATGCAGGCACAGTAGGATATGAACTACTTAATCTAATCACAATATTCTCCCACATCTAATTAGAAAGCTCACCATTCATCCATCAATGATTTATTAAATGTGTACTATGTGTTAGATGCTATGCTAAGTATTCTTAGTGAATGAAATGGCTTCTATGACATAGACACCACTCCAACTTGTTACCTTATATCATGGTTTCATAGCTTTTCTGACATCAAAAATCCTTTATTACTTGTCCATACCCTCCAAGTGAGAAGGAATTAATTGACCTCCTCAGATTTCTTACCTTACAGAGCCATCCAAGTATTCAAACCTGTGAGCTACTGTTATACATCCCTTTATTATTGCATTGTCCTTTCTAAAGGCCGGGCGCGGTGGCTCAAGCCTGTATTATTGCACTGTCCTTTCAAGAATCATTAATGATTTTGGCTCCAAAAAATATTACTTCAATAAATATGTGTGGTATGCTCAGTATGTGTCAGGCAATGTGTCAGATGTTAGAGATACACAGCCAACAAAGCAGCAAAAAATGTCCCCACTCCTCTAGAGCTTATAATAGAACACATATTGATTGAAGATATATAAGATCAGTAAGACATGTCCCTATGTTCTTCGTCATCCCTGCATTATCATTCATTTCTGTGACCAGCCTATGGGTTTCAGTTTTTGAAACACAGTAGGAATATCGTCAATATTTTCTAAGTGAAAAATTTCAGTCCCTCTCTGTTTCCAGCCACAAGAAGGAAACTGCCACTCCAAAGAACTTGGGTGCAGCCAGTAAGGAACAAATTAGGACTCATAAGTAAAACATTTCTAGTTGTTTCTATAGACTTTACATATAAGAGGGGTTGCCCACCTCGTATCCACCCTTCCCCTTCCTCTTTCCTAATGGAGACATGATTTAGTTCAGGCTTCCCCTCTCCAGTGCAGCCTATCATTCCCGGGGGAACAATCCTATTTCTAAACCCAATGCTAAGTCCAGTTAGCCTACTTTTATCATGATCATTTCATTAGCCTTGGTGATAATAGTTCAGAAGTAAGTACAGGACCTAAGTTAGTCAGACTGAAGGAAAGAAAAGATTTTTAGTCTCTGATTGAAGAAGATGTTCTTTCTCTCACTGCAATTAGGGACAATTGCTGCTGCTGGTAGCAATTATCTTGTGACCAGAGTGGAAGCCAATTTAAGAAAAATGGAGACACAGAACACAGCAGAGCTGAGGTCCCAAAGAAATGGAGCAAGGCACTGTCTGCGCACCAGACTTCAATTCTGTTTTCTGACATCAAAAATCCTTTATTACTTGTCCATACCCTCCAAGTGAGAAGGAATTAATTGACCTCAGATTTCTTACTTACAGAGCTGCTTTCTTAGTTACAGTGATCTCTAACAATCACATCTCTGTTGATTGTTTATGCCAGTTTAAGTAGTGTTTTCTCTTACTTACAGTTAAAGTATCCCCATATAAATCTCTGGAAAATATTGCTTGAACTCCAAATTAGTAGAAAAGAAAATGTGCTTTTAACATAGGTATATTTTAAAATGTAAATTCTGATCAGAAGGAGAGCATATCTCCTCTAAGACCCAGTCGGAGAGGCAAGCATCTGTGATTATTGTTGGGAAAGGAAAGCAATATTTATCACAAGTAATTTATAAGATTCTTTTCCCTCTCTCTAACCTTTGTGTTTAATACCCTCCAGAACACTTAGAAGTACTTTACTTTTAAAGTCCTTTCTTTGAATTGACAAGGAGTTTCCTTGAATTAAAAGCAACATAAAATAATCCACTTTGGATAATTCGGTCACTCATTTTAAAAAAAGGTTAACAATAAATAATTCAAGAATGAAGAGCCTTTAAGAGAATCATGGATCACAAGTCATGGCTAAAAAATACCTTAGAGATTGTCTACATTAATGCTTTTGAATGTTTTCCACTGAAATTCATGTAGGAAGTATTTTTATGACTGTAGAAATAGTGTCTGAAGTAGCTTATCAAAAGCATGAAATATCTTTGCATTTGACTTTTAATATTAAAATGCAAGAGGAATTTGTATTCTAGTGTGGAATATTATTTACATATACATTTTCCCAAACCCTTAGTGAAATTAATAGTCCAGGAAGCTGCACAATATCTATACTGTGGCTCTGGGTTGACATCTACTGGAACACCACTGTGTATCCCCAGGGAAAGATAGTATGTTTACCCAAGTGCAAGTGTACATCTCCAGACCATTACTCTCATGTCATGGACCAGAGAACTGAAGTCAAGAAAGGTTAAATAACTTCCCCAAAGTTCTCAAGATAGTTATTGGTACAGCTGAGGACAGAACCAAGTCTCACTCTAACTCCCAAGACTAGTACCTTCTCCAAATGCTTCTTCCAGTCTTTGTGTGAAAATAAGAACCCAGATTAGAAGTTTAGCTACAGCTCTAACCACATATGTGAGGCTACAGATCACTTCCTGAACATGTCCTGCACCTCAGTGCCTTTGTGCTTGCTTCTCTCTAAAGGGTCTTCTAACTCTGCATGGCTGGTTTCATCCTATCATTCATGTCTCACCTCAAAGATCACTTCAGAGAAGCCACCCTGACCACCCTACCTAACTGGGGAATCCCCCAACTCGAGTTTCTCTTTACCATATTTGACTTGGTTCCTTCACAAGACATATCATGATGTAAAATTACCTTATGTATGTATTCATTCCCCTGTATATTGTCTGGCTTCCTCCCTCTTGAATATAAGCTCAGTGAAGGAACAGATCATTTCTGTCTTGCTCACTGTTCAAACCAAAATTGGAGGTTCACACATGGAAGATGATGCGAAATATTTTTGAATCATAAATGAATACCCTGCAGTCTCATATCTCTCTGTCCCGATCCAACCTGCCACTCTCCTAGAATGCCTTTCCTCCTTCATATTTGCCTGCTCATGTATTACCTATTTTAAGCACAACTGAAATCTTATGTCTACCAGGAAGCCTCCTCTACATCTATGTATCTGACTACCTTATGAGGATACTGAAAACAAGAAACTTGTCTTTTTCACATTTGTATTCCTATATCCTGACGTAAGCGGACCTTTGAGCTCAGTCCTTCACTTCTGTCACCTGCTCATCTGCCTTCCTCATCTCAATGCCCTTTTTCTCTGTGTTCCAGAAGCCTGTTTTATGAGAATCCTACTTATGATTGAGTATATTTTTCATTATGCCAATTCTGTTCCTTAAACACTCCAATGTAAATTTTAATTCGCCATTTCATTTGGTTGGCTTATTTTTTTCCCTTGCCATCTTTTGCTCATGTTGTCCACTTATCCAGGTTCTCTCTCTCTCTCTCTCTCTTTTTTTACCTCAATGCATACTTTCTTTTGACCTTTATAGTCTTTCATGGAGACTCTCCCCTCAGTAGTCAATTTAGAATGTCTGAAGTGTATCTAAAATAGCATGTTATTTCCTGCAAAAGAATATGTATGTTCAGAAGTACAATCTTTTTCTAATCCTTAAGTTTGATGACTCTTTCCCTTAACCTGCACTGTTATTTTATAAGCCCCGAATTTAGGATTCACTCTGTTTTCATCCTAGAGGGAGGAGAGTTCTATTCAGACTCATGTGTTGACCAAACACATGATTTAGAGAGCTCTTAGCCTCACTCTCTGTTTACCAGGGAGCAGATTGAATCCCAGACTTAAAGCAAAGGGAAGGTAGGTGTGCCGGATCTATCCTGGCTCCAGGATTCTAGTCTAATATAGAGCAGTTTAGATAGTTAGGTGGGATCCTCCCCTAACTCATCAAAGAGTAAAATACTTTTTAAAATGCAATGCACTTCCCAGCTCTCTCTATACTTTGTTTTGCCCTGTTGTTTTCCAAACTTACTGTCTTGAAATAGATATTGACTGACAAGAGGACAGAATTAAAGCCTCTTCACAAGAAAGAAAATAAAAGGGAAAAGCAAAAGGCTAAGAATTGAATCTTAAAATTGCTAACTGGAGGAAGAGAGGGTAAGGAGAAGCAGTCAGAGAGCATGATGCTGACCATCCCGTGTCACAGGGATGCCCTGAGGCAGAGGGAGCATTGAAATACTGCCGAGGGATGACCATCAATGCCAATGATCTCATCAAGGAAAAAGAATGAACACTGCGTGATTAGGAGGCCCCTGACATCCTTGGAATTATCAGAAGAAGAATAACATAGAATATCACTCTGGCAGGTGATTAAGCAATGAGTAGCATAATGAAGAAAGGGAAACTAGGGCATGCTTGTTGAGGAAGATTGACAGAAAAAAACAAGGGAGAAATAGATTGGAGTCATCTAATAAATATGAGAGATGTTAAAATCTGCACGTACTATTTTAATCTCTAAGCAAAAATAATAGGCATAATTGCCCTTTTTGAGTTTAGGTATTAATGGGATGAATGTCTGTGGTTGCAATTTGTGTTGCTCCTGGAAGGGTGAACATCATGAGGCTTTCTTTGGGGTTGTAGCTCATAACTGAGATACACGATACACTTAATTCATGGGTCCTAGCACCTTTTTCAATTTGTTTGTAGCCAGGAGCCTTTATGTTTGTGGCCAGAAGCCTTTACATTTATTTAATCTTGCTGGGTGTAGTTAATAAGAATAGATCTTTGATGGAGATATGAAAGGAAATATTTAATGGCTTCTTACCTGTAAAAAGATATATATAATAAACCCGTTTATTAATACTTAACTGATTTTACTCCATTAGTCATTTGAGAAAGTTAATAAATTAGAAACCCTACCACTCTAAGAACTAATTCCCAACCTGCAAAGGAATTATCATGATCATATACCAACTGCTTCAATATTCTAACATTACACAAGGGATTCACTGAAAGAAGTATTTGTTGAGGGCTCCTCTGTGCCAGGCTCTGAGACTTAAGCAAATAGGTCACTTAATTGGATATTTTATTTGTGTGTACACACACACACACACACACACACACACACACACACACATAAATTATCCAAGGAGCTAAAAGGAGCTAAAATCAGAGGGAAAAACTCATAGATTATCAATGTTTTTGGGGGGTTTTTTGTTGTTGTTTTTTTGAGATGGAGTGTCACTCTGTTGCCCAGGCTCGAGTGTAGTGGCGTGATCTCGGCTCACTGCAACCTCTGCCGTCCTGGTTCAAGCAATCCTCCTGCCTCAGCCTCCCAAGTAGCTAGGATTACAGAGGCCTGCCACCGCGCCCAGCTGATTTTTGTATTTGTAGTAGAGATGGAGTTTCACCATCTTGGCCAGACTAGTCTTGAATTCCTGACCTTGTGATCCACCCGCCTCGACCTCCCAAAGTGCTGGGATTGCAGATGTGAGCCACCGCGTCCGGCCCAATATCAGTGTATTTTAATGGCAATGAAACTAGCAAGGAATGATATTATTCCTATAGGTAACAAGTTCCATTTTATTAACAACCTTTCATATGTGTAACATCTTTTAGCCTTTAGCCTAATTTTTCTTCTGGATACTGGACTTACTTGCTGAGCATAAATTTCCAAAGGAAAGTAACTCTTGCTGATGTAATGTAACTTCTTTCTTGAATACAGTCAACACAAACTGAGGCTGGCACCACTTTTCCAAGTTTTATCCCAATATAAAGGCATGACTAAGTATGTATCTCTTCCCAGAGGAACTGCACAGAGGTTCAGGATCATCAACACATTAATTCTCCAGAGAAATCTACAATAAAGATGAGATCACTTCTGTGCAATTAAGCTAAAAATAAATTGTCTTATATGGAAACCACTGCTGACATTTTTCCCAAACATAACTCTAGTCTTTGGGTAATATTAGCTTAACATTTTGTTGATTTTGAATTTACTATACTAAATGCTGAATATCTATTATTAAGCTTTTTCCCCCATACAGTTTAACCAGGGTATACATCTTAGTTTATTCACATTCAGTTCCTCCAACAAAATTTAACTGAGGGGCTACTATATACCAGTCATTTTTCTAGGCTCTAAGGACACAACAATGAAATGAAATGAAAAAAGCCACATTTCTGCCCTCAGGGAACTTATATTTTAGTGAATAGATACATAAATGTACATTCATACCCATAAATAAACCACCTACATATATAGTACAATAATTTTTATTCATCCCAAGCTGGAATTTGCTTCCGTTCTAAACTTGGAAATATTTGAATAGAGATCTTAACATGTCACTAAGCAGCCTCCATTCTGCACAATATTAAGCTATAGACCAGATCCAAGTATTCAGATTTACATAATAGTACTCAGTGAACCCTTTTTTCCTAGAATAAGTTGTCTTTTGCATAACCATTACCTCGTTATCGCTAACAGAATCTCTTCTTTTATTTCCTAACTCTACTATCCTCCCACAGCAGCATTACTCATTCTCCTAAGGTGTACAAAACATGTTATCTCACAATTTATATTCTCACATGAGAGCACCTTGTTTTAATGGTACTTTCTTGTTTTTCTTGATCTTTTTGAAAAGACCTTCATGGTCTACTAACATGGCACATGATGTGATCACTTCTTCTTTTTTTCAGGTCGTTTCTTACAACTCACTTGACATTCCACAGAACTACTTTTGTTTCTCAAGCATATCATGCAACGTCTCACCTCCAGGTCTCTGCTCACATCTTACTGACTGCCCGGAAAAATCTTTCATTATGCCCTTGTCCAGAAAAACATCTATTCATCCTTAAACAGTTTAGTTCAGACATTATCTCCTCTGAGAAGCTTTCTCTGACCCGGTATCTCTACTCCCTGGGATTCGTTTAAGCTCTCTTCTGTGCTTCCACAACACATGAGAAATAACTACATCAATTAAACTTACCACACTGTACTGTAATCATTTAGTTGCAGATGTGAAAGGGGCAATGAAGTCCTAGTCCTGTTTATTAGCATGGTTTCACACAGTGCCCTTCACATGCCAAATATGCAAAAAACAGATTTGCTGAACAAACACTTGAATGAATTTTTAAAATACTTCAATAAATTTGCAACAGTAAAAATAGCAAATGAAAAGTACTTGTGAAATGATCAAGTTCTGTCTACCACAGAATATTTAACTCTCTGTGCAATGTTTTCCTTCTTTTCCAACCAAGCTATTTATTTAGCTTTTTAACTAGATATCAAATACAAGTAAGTGCTTGTTTAAACTTGAAAAATCCTACAGGGATCATGGACGATGATGGAGGAGACACAGTAAGCAACTGAACAAATATCTGTTGTGAGATTTACCCTCTGCCCAGGAGACACCAGAAAGAACTTCATTAGCAAAGATCTTCCTTCTTCTATGAGGTAATGAAAGGGGAATTGCCAAAGCCCTCAAGCCAAGGAATGGGTGACATCAACTTTATCCTCAGTGATTTAAATGTGTCTACAATGCCATGTCCTCTAGAAGAGGCTTGAATCAGAAACGTGAGTTAAACACGTTTCATTTATTGTTCTCTTATATCCTTAGTAGCTACCTCTCTAACAAAGAGATGAACTTGAGTTTTGACCATGAAGATTCTCTTCATAGGAATTTTTGGCCTCAATTAGTTCTATTTTCCTATCTCTGGGCCAGCTTTCCTATAATAAAATTTATAAGCCAAACAGTTTTTAAATTTCTGTTTGTTGCATAAATAAAGAATGTGTCTGGTCCTCGTCCCAGGTTCCTGTGATGAAAGCTTCTAAGCCCTTGGAATTTCCAAACTGATAGAAGTCTCCATTATTTCTGGTAGATTCTCAGACCACACATAGGTTCCACAATATGAGTAGCTAAATGAGTAGCTAATGAAGCTACTCAAGGTAGGCCCCTAGATAATTTCAGGATGGGGGCTGCCAAGCTAGAAAGACCAATTATGTGATCAAAGGGTTGGGGCTTTTGAGTCAGGTGATATTAGCCCTACTTCTGGAGAGAAGAAAAGGTCTAATGATTGAATTCAATCGTGTAGCTAATGATTCAATCAATCATGCCCATTGATAAAAGAAGAACTTGAGCCAAATTAAATTTAGAGGAGTTTAATTGAGCAAAGAACGATTCGCAAATTGGGCAGCCCTCAGAATCATGGCAGAGTCACAGAGACTCCAGGGGTGCCTTGTGGTCAAAACAAATTTATAGACAAAAAAGGTAAAGTGACATACAGGAATTGGAAGTGAGGTACAGAAACAGTGAGATTGGTTACAGCTCTGCGTTTGCCTTATTTGAACACAGTTTAAACATTCAGCAGTCTATGAGTGGCTGAAGTATGGCCACTGGGATTGGCCAACACTCAGTTATTGTTAAAAGTGCACACTATTAATTTAGGTTTTCAATTTTGTCTGACTACTAAGAGAGGTTACAGTGCATCCACAAGGACTCAAACATAGAAATATGGAGGCCTTCTCAGGCCGTATTTAGTTTGCTTTAACACCATGTAATGAAACAAACAAACAACAGCAACAACAACAAAAACTCTGAACACGAAGTCTCCAGTGAGCTCTCTGGTAGGTAGGTGAACACACTGATGTGCCCAGGGGACAGTGTGTCCTGATCCTTAAGGGAGAATAAGCCGGGCCCCTTGGCTCAGGCCTGAAATCTCAGAACTTTGGGAGGCCAAGGTGAGAGGATCACTTGAGCCCAGAAGTTTGAGATCAGCCTGGGCAACATAGTAAAACCTTGTCTCTACAAAAAACAGAAAAACAAAAATCAGCTGAGCATGGTGGCACTCACCTGTAGTCCCAGCTATTCAGGAGGCTGAGGCAGGAGGATCACTAGAGCCCAGGAGGTAGAGGCTGCAGTGAGCCGTGATCATACCACTGTATTCCGGCTTGGGTAACAGAGTAAGACTCTGTCTCCAAAAAAAAAACAAAAACAAAAAGAGTGGGGAGAACACATGAAAGTTCTGTGTTCTAGACCCTTCCAGACCTGGTCCTATATGTCTCTTCATTTTATTGGTTCTGATTTGTATGCTTTATAATAAAAATGTAGCCTTAAGGACAGTGCTTTCCTGAGTTCTGTCAGTCATTCTAGTGAATTATCAAATCTGAGGGAAAACCCAAATTTGTAGCTGGTCAGAAATGCAGTTGGCCTGGGCACCCCTAAACTTGTGACTGGTATCTGTAGTAAGGGTGTTCTTGCTGGGGACTCTGTACTTAACCTGGGGAATCTGTGTAACTCTTAGGGGAGTTTAGCATTAGAACTGCATTAAACCATTACACCATGCCACCAGGGGAACCACAAAATTAGCATGCGTATTCAGCATGAACAAAAAAATGGCAGGCCTAGAGGCAGGATACCTGGGTCCAGGGTCAAACCTCCCGTTTTAGAGCTTGATCCTGGGAAAGTCACAAAACTGTTCTGAGTGTCAATTTTCTCATCAGTGAGTGGGGCTGGATTTGGTGGCTTCTGCCATTTCCCGTTTTATTACTGCTTCCATTAGTCATCTATTTGGAGGAAAAACCAATTATCACTTTTTTCTCTCGACGATTTTTCTCTATTGGCTTCTCATATTAGCAAAAGCGTGAAGGTAGGTTTGAGGCCTTTGCACTTGCTTTTCCTTCTACCTGAAACATACCTCCCTGAGATGCCCAAGTGGCTCACTGCCTAACTTCCTCCAGTGCTGTGCATAAAAGTCATTTCTCTACTGATCCTTGTTGGCCATGTTATCTAATTTTAAACTCTACCCCTGACACTTGGCCACCTTTCTCGGCTTTCTTTTACTCCATGACATTTATCACTGACTGACATCCTACATGTGACAATGGTTTTTCTCATCTGCTCCGCCAGGAGAACGTAAGCTCCATGAAAGCAAGGGTCTGTGCTGTGTGTTCACTGCTTTATCCTCAGCACCTAGAAAAGTGCATAACAAATAAATAGCTGATGTTTAATAAATATTTGACATATGGATCAATGATAGTTTTTCTGAGATCTGGTAGGCACAACAATTTAATTAAGTAATACACAAGCTCATACCTAAAATAACTGTAAAAATGATTCTCCCCAAATTCAAAAAAAGTTGGAGAAAGGGTGTGAGAATAGATAATAACAGAATGCTATTAATCAAAATCAGAGGAAAGAATTATGCGGCTTAAGAGATTGTAGAGATGATATGATGGTGATGGGTAAAGTGGAGATGTGATAAGACATTGAGAGATCACTATCTCTCAATAGATATTAGAGTTTTCAAAGATGATAGCAGAGAAAGGGGCAGTTGATGCTACAGTAATTTACAAAAGTGAAAAATTATCTTATTGGTCATAGCAAAGATTACAACAAACAGGTGGTATAAAGAAAAGGCTCTGAAATATTGAGAAATTGCAGAGGAAACATGATCTAAACCAGGTGTCCAATACAATAACAATTAGACATACGGGACAATCGAGCACTTGAAATATAGCTAGTCTGAATTGAGACATATTGTTAAAGTATAAAATAAATACCAGATTTCAAAGATTTAGTACAAATAAAAGAATAAAACACAACCTATTCATAATTTTTATATTCGTTTCATGTTAAAATAATTTTATATTCGTTTCATGTTAAAATAATTTTTATATTCATTTCATGTAAAATAATTTTTGGCCGGGCACAGTGGTTCATGCCTGTAATCCCAGCACTTTGGGAAGCCAAGGCGGGTGGCTACAAGGTCAAGAGATCAAGACCATCCTGGCCAACATGGTGAAAGCCCATCTCTACTAAAAATGCAAAAATTAGCTGGGCATGGTGGCACACACCTGTAATCCCAGCTACTTGGGAGGCTGAGGCAGGAGAATCACTTGAACTCTGGAGGCGGAGGTCGCAGTGAGCTGAGATCATGCCACTGCAATCCAGCCTGGTGACAAAGTGAGACTCCATTTCAATAATAATAATAATAATAATAATAATAATAATTTTGATGTGTTAGGCTAAATAAAACACATAATTAAAATTAATTTCACCTGTTTCTTTTATGTTTTAATACAGCCAATAGAAAATTTTAAGCAACATACGGAGGCCAGAATTATATTTCTGTTGGCAGCACTGTCTAGAAGGGTTCAAGGGGTATGTAAGGAATTCTGCAGATTTGATATCAGTTCCCATGAACCCAGACAAATAAGAGAAGGCAGGGCCTCCAATAGTGAAGTTTGCCAGAGAAGCAGTATCTTCAAGAGAAAGCAAACTTTCAGGCTAGGCGTGGTGGTTCATGTCTGTAATCCCAGCACTTTGGGAAGCCAAGGAGGGCAGATCACGAAGTCAGGAGATCGAGACCATCCTGGCCAACATGGTGAAACCCCATTTCTATCAAAAATACAACAATTAGCCAGGCATGGCGGCACACGCCTGTAGTCCCAGCTACTCAGGAGGCTGAGGCAGGAGAATTGCTTGAACCCGGGAGGTAGAGGCTGCAGTGAGCCAAGATGGCCCCATTGCACTCCCGCCTGGCAACAGAGCGAGACTCTGTCTCAAAAGAAAAAAAAGAGAGAGAAAGAGAGAGAAAGCAGAGTTTCAACACTAGGGAGCAGGTAAAGTGGCTGGAGGAAAAAAGGGGTATAGTTGAGGTATCAGAGGCGAGTTGCTAGATCAAACCACAGGAGACGTAGAGACTTTGAAATTCATCTGCCCTATGCTGGTTCCAAAGCTGAGAGCAGTTCCCTTAGCTAAGACCAACTTTATCTGGGAAAATGGGGTGGATGAATAAGTCATCAGGTGTGATACAGTTAATTGGCTGGGCATGGTAGCTCGTGCCTGTAATCCTGGCACTTTGGGAAGCTGAGGTGAGAATCGAGACCAGGAGTTCAGGGCTGCAGTGAGCTATGAGCACATCACAGCACACTAGTCTGGGCAACAGAGCAAGACCCTATCTCAAAAACAAAAACAGTTAATAAACTGTTTATTAGAGACTCTGTACATCCTAGGCTCTAGGGATCTAAAAATGAATATGTTCCTGCCCTCAAATTGTTCTCAAAGTAGCAGGAGAGGTAAGTATATAAAACTAGATAAATTCAATACATATCCTGGCAAACACAGTAACTAAGTAAAAGTTAGGCCCTGAGGTCAGAGCCAAGAGTGAGACATACACACTTTACATCCTGTATGCTATCATTCCAACTGAGGCATGGGCTGTAGAAATAGTCCATTCAGCATAATTTTCATTCTAGCTACAGAAGAGTCATGCCATCTTTTACTTAAAACATTAAAGTTTTGTCTGCAAAAAAAAAAAAAAGTATTCCCCATGAAAATATGGAGTTCTGTAGGTATCAAGGGAAATAACTTAGAGTTCACAAATGTATTCCACTATCTCTCATTAAAACTGTAACTATACTTCATTCAAAACTTCAAAATACCAGTATACCTCTCCAATGTTATTTTAGATGCCTTTATATAAAACAAAATGTGCATATAACACTACCTCCTTTCACTATGATAAAGTGAAACAAGATGCCATATGGTTATAAGAGACTAATATTTATTTTGTTTTATTGATATCTTTCAAAAACTACAATATAACTTATTTAGTATAATTAATTTCTAAAAGATATAATATGAAACAGCAAAATCTCATGAGTAGAAACAAAATCAGACTATGTATACCTTTTGGGGTTTTTTTTTTTTTTTTTTTTTAAATCATCTCTTCAGTGGCACCACAACAAAAGTGAGGATAACAATGATAACAACCTGTGTACATGTGTGTGTTTGGAGTTCATCGGGGTGAGAGGAGGCCCATGCCAGCAAAAGGCACTGGTTGTTAAAATAACAGAAATGAAGATACACATCACACTCCTACTGCTTATTAAATTTGGGATCTTGGGCATGTCAATCAACTTCTTAGAACTCAACTCATCACCAAGATAACAGGGATAATATGCACTGTGAAATTAAATGAGAATTCTGGCATATAGTAGGTGTGCTCAGTGAGTGTTCCAATCTGATCCCTTTCCTTTCCTCCAAACCCCACTGCACTCCCAACCTAGTTACCGCCACCTATGCCCAAAAGAATGACAAAATTATATCAATCAGCACCTTATAGACTGCTTCTTGATACTATTCTCCTAAAGGTGGTGGTGTATCAGTAAAGGCAGCCAACCATACACTATATATTAAAATGAAAGAACATGGTTTTCAGGATAAAATTCTCATTAGTTTCCATTAAAAATTAACTGCTTGAGGATTTTCTAGCAAAATTAATCCAAGCTACTTGAATGGTCCTTGAAAGCTGGAAAATCATCAGGGTCATCACAGACTATTGATTCATGTTCTACAAAGTTAAAAAGCAAATTATAGAAAGTTTTGATGAGAATCTTGTCCTTATCAGCATGAGTAAAGGTTCATAAATTTTTCACCCACTAAATTCCAACAATCTAAAATTCAACAGGAGAATGTCTTCTAACAACTCTACAGGGTGTGTTTTCATCAGAAAAATAACCTGCTTTAAATTCTTTGTGGAAAAAAAATTGAGATATAAATTTAATATATTTTATTTAGTAAAATTTTCTATTTCTTGATATCAGGTTTTTTTAGTTGAATAAGTAGAATTTCCACCAAAAAAGCTCCCAAAGAAAATATGCATTTTACTAAAATAAATCACAATGCTAAGCACAACCTCCAATGAAAAGAGCACTTGATGAATGTGCAGGAAATGAAAAATAGTAAAAGCAAGTAGGCCTTAACAACATGTTCAACGAGACTGTACGTTAATTCATGTGATTTAAAAAAAACTCCATTCAGTGCAGGTGGTTTAAGAGGCCCTGAGAAAGTAAATGACTTGCCCAGGGTCACACTCCCTAAGTGGCAGAGCCTAGACTGGAACCCAAATCTGTAGATTCATTTCCCCACCTTAAAAATCAGTATTGAAACACCCCATGGAGGTTACAGTTTCAGTCTTCTAGGCCACACTGGAATCTTATCAATAGCATGAATGACATGTGGTTATTTAGTCTCTGTTTAACAGTTCCAATGACTCACCCCTTTGATAAGGTCACTGTTGCCATTTCTGAAATGTCTTCTTTACAATGAATCTAAATCTTGTCTCCAGTTAGTGTTGTGCTTTGATTCTCAGCTACACAGCATAAATCTAATCCACAAAAGAGCTGGTCCCCTAAAACTTTCTCTCCTTCAAAGCTACACCTTCCTTCAACTCCTGTGGCTTTACCATGAGGAGCTGCTACAGTTGTCATTTGATGCCTGAAAACCCTTGCTCATTTCTTCCTTCCCATTACATCTTCCCACCTTTTGATTTTCATTTCATACCACCCCCGAGATATCCAAAACAGGATCATAAATATACTGACAATTAAAAGGATGTACAATTAAATGGCAGCCAGTAACATAATCATGATCCTCCTGAATTATTCATTGTTCTGAAATATCTAGCACTATTCAGTGGAGGATTGTTTACAATCTAAATCTGTACATTTATCAGATCTCTCCAGCTTTGACATTCATCCAATCGCACAGCAAACATTTATTGAAAATCAACTACATGCCACGTCTTAACCTAGGCCCTGTTGCAGGCACTACCTGTAGAGGAATCAGTAAAACAGAATTTCTACTCTGAACACAGGTAATGTTATTATACCTGCCAGCTTTCATAGAGCACTTACAGGCACAGTTCTAGGTGCTTTGCGTGCACTAATTCATTTAATCCTCACAGTGACTATAGATAGGTAATGTTGTGTTATTTTCTGATAAGATAAATGCATTCCATCAAAGTTGAGGAATTTATGCAAGGTCTCCAAGCTAGTTGTGGCTGCCACTAGTGGATCAGGGATGAATTCCAAATTAAGTGGTTTTTCTTTCCTTTCCCATCCCTTTTCAATTTGTCTGTTCTTATTGTTTTTTTCCTGGCTGCCCAATGTCTTTATTTATGCTAAGTAATGCGAGGTTTTCTTCATTCACAAAACTACATTCATGTGTAGATGACTGCCAAGCATAACATTGCTACTTTTGTTCTTCCTACTTTCTTTGATCCATTTCCTCTCCCATATATACAAATTACCAAGGTCAGTAAAGGGGCACCCTAACTTTGACTTGACATGTGAACTGAACAATAAGGTATATTTTAAATAGTCTGTGGGTGTGATATCTCAGATCATCTGTTACTAATCACACCTGACATCCTTCATTTCATGCAGCAGTGGTTAGTTGGGAGGAAGGGTGTTTCAGAATAAGCAGTGTGTGCTATGATACTGAAGACTTCAATTGTAAGTGCTGCATTGTGAGCATGTGACTTGGTAAAGAGGGGGCAGCGTTATGGACTGCATGTTTGTGTCCCCCCAAAATTCATATGTTGAAATCCTAACCCCTAATGGGATGGTATTAGGAGGTGGAGCTTTGGGGAGGTGATCAGGTCATGAGAGTAGAACCCTCATGAACAGGACTGTGCCCTTAAAAGAAGAAACAACAGAGAGCTTGCTGCTTCTGCTTCTCTCTCCAATCTCTACTGTGTGAGGATAGGAGAAGACAGCCATCTGCAAACCAGAAGGTGGGCCCTCACCAGACACTGGATCTGCTGCCACCTTGATCTTGGACTTTCCAGGCTCCAGAACTGTTGAGAATTAAATATTGGTTGTTTAAGCCACCCAGTCTGCCGTATTCTGTTATAATAGCCCCAGCAGACTAAAAGAGGCACAAATGTAAAAATTTGGAAGATTCCTTTGTCGCCAATTTTGTCTTCTAATTTTATGTAGAATCTATTCATCTTCTAATATTCATCTTCTAATGAACTAATCTTGAATTTTTCTGGTTAACTCCTCATCTGAAAGGGTTAACCCAAAGAGAGAATGGTGCAGCTTATATGTAGTAAGGGCCTTGACAGCACAGGGCCTAGCACCTCTCCAAAGAGCCAGAGATGGGAAAGCTTGGGAAATTCCAGGAACAAATGCCTGCTTGGGGTGAGGAGAGAGAGCACTGTCAAGGAAGAAATTTCTGTTGAGAGGATATTTGAGTGATGTGAGCAACTACAGTGTATGTAACAATATAACTGATATTTATAAATTATTTTCTATTTAAATGTATATAGGCATTAAAGACATCTTTACTTAAAAGACAGCATTAAAAATACAGTTTCATGTTTCTCTTCTCTGTGAGATCGCTTCAGTTAATAACAAACAAAAAAGGAAAGACAGGTAGTATGCATGCCTCTGATTCATTTTTTTCAAGAAAAGCAGCATTGCAGTAAGTACATTTACAGATCATTCTGCTTGTGAAATTTCATTTGATAGGTATCCCAATAATCTTTTAAATCTCTGGACCATAGAATAGTTGGCAAGTTTTCAGGTGTGTTTGTTTTTTAATTAAAAGGATGTCCTGCGGTCCCTAAAATGCAATGTAACTAAAATGTACTAAACATTCTATTCAAAATATTTGACTCAATATATTCTTAGTTGCTAAGTTCCCTCTCTATCAGTTAGAAGCAGGCAGCAAAGTCCTATATAACATTCTCATAGGTTAAGTATTTTCTTAAGATTCACTTTGACCCAGGTAAGAAAAAAAACAATATTCTTTAAATCTGTCATTTCCAATCTTTCACTGATGTCCTGAAATAATCAATAATTGTAACTGCCAGGGTTTGCAAAGTTTACTATAATGACTTATATTAGCATGGACTTTTCCAAATAAAACTGCAGTGGGTACAGGATCTGATGCCTTTCTCTAATGTTGTTGACAGAAAGGACTTTCAGAGGCCGTTGTGTTGTGAAACAGTACTCATTTCAGCTGGGGCATCTCATTTACCCTTCAGGCTTTTGATCTGCTAATAAAGGGACTCAGTAATCTCATAGGTCCTCCCAGCTCTCATATGCTATGATTCTGTGACTTGTGCATGACTTGGTTTCCTCCTTTACAGAGTTAGAGCATGACTAATAGCCTGATCCTGAGGCTGCTACAAAAAGTCTATCTTATTGGTGTAAAAGGCGATGTCCTTTTAAGTAAATGTGACATATGGCTTCAAATCCAAGTTGATAGAATACTGATCCACCTTGTAGAGCATTTTACATTTTTGACAGGGCACTTTGCTGAACAGAGTGCCAGTATATTCACTGCAGCAGTGAAGAAAAAGTTGGGGGGGCGGGGTGCAGTTTTGAGGGAAAGAAGGCACTTAAGGAACTGTGAGATGTGTGAGAAAGTCCTGCAGCCTGCAGAACTGACGAAAAGGGGGTAGGGGTGATAACAGGAAGGTAACACATAAGGTCTGAAAGGGAAAGGAAACAGCCTGATGTAATGCAGGGCCCAAGAAGTCACTCAGAGGACTGCTACTGGGCCATTTCACACCCTTTCCTCATCAAAAGTTTAAAAGGCAAGTTATGCAGGTGTTTTGTTTGTTTGTTTGTTTGTTTTGTTGTGTTTTTTGAGAAGAGTCTTACTTTGTTGCCCAGGCTAGAGTACAGTGGCACGGTCTTGGTTCACTGCAACTTCTGCCACCCAGGTTCAGGCAATTCTCGTGCCTCAGCCTCGCGAGTAGCTGGGATTACAGGCATGTGCCACCATGCCCAGCTAATTTTTTTATTTTTAGTAGAGACAGGGTTTTGTCTCATCGGCCAGGCTGGTCTCGAACTCCCAGTCTCATGTGACCCACCTGCCTTGGCCTCCCAAATTGCTGGGATTACAGGTGTGAGCCAGTGCACCCAGCCTCAATTACGCAGGTTTTTAATATGGAATTGCCATTCTTTTTTATTTTCTTTTTTTAATATTTTATTTACTTTTTTAAAAAATTTTTATGTTAGGTTCAGGGGTCCATGTGCAGGTTTGTTATATAGATAAATTGTGTGTCATGGTGGTTCAGTGTACAGATTATTTTCTCACCCCGTTAATAAGCACAGTACCCAATAGGTCATTTTTTAGTTTCACTACAAAAACATTTATGTAACTGCTGTAATGAACATGGACCCTGCACTAACCTGTTCTTGTGTTGCTATAAAGAACTATCTGAGGTTGGGCAATTTATAAAGAAAAGAGTGTTTAATTGGCTCACGATTTGGCAGGTTGTGCAGGAAGCATGGTGCTGGCACCTGCTCAGCTTCTAGGGAGGCCTCAGGAAGCTTACAATCATAGCAACGGGAGAAGTCCTCTCACATGGCAAGAGTGGCAGCAAGAGAGTGGGAGAGGGTGGGAGGTGCCACATACTTTGATAAAACCACATCTTGTGAGAACTCACTTACTATTGCAAGGACTGCCAAGCCATGAGGGATCTGCCCCCATGACCACACACCGCCCATCAGTTCCCGGTTCTCACACTGGGGATTACATTTCAACATGAGATTTGGGGAGACAAATATCTAGACTATCTCTGAGCCCAGGTGTCTCCGTCAACCATGGAATCCTTTAAAAGAGAAGTTTGGCTCAAACCTCCATTCTGCATCCTATGAAAAAATCCAATATCCTCCTCAATATTTTAGCAAATGTTGGAGTCTTAGGTGCTGTGGCCTCTATTTCTCATTTCTGCTAAATTCTCATCCATAGCTCAACACTGAGCAGCTATTCTTTTCATGAACCTCAGCAAAGGCCCAGATGCACAATTCCTCAATTCCTCCCCTTCCTTCTTCCTGCTACACAGTTATTTACAGCTCTTGCACTTAGCACAAAGCTTGGTGGTGAGCAGGAGAGGTTACTGCCCAGCACTGCCCAGTCAACAACTTAATGCTTTCTTAAAAGACCTTTCTATTTCTTTCCTTTTCAAGAATTCTCACAAGGCCATTCCACCTGGGTCCTTCACTATTTGCTTGCTCTTCTCTCCCCCTCCACTTCCCACAATGTGCAAGAAAATTCTAAATTATTTTACTTTCTTGTTTAGGGCAATTCAGTTCTCTCCAGGTCTGTCTTATCAAATCAATTCCAGGCCCGGCTTTAGATAACCTAAACCCAGTAGAGGGCCTGAGATTACAGACTTTCCTTCAAAATGATCAACAATCCCTAGGTAGCAGTTGTGGTTCTAAATATTGACATTTTTCTATTACAAATATATTCAAAGATATTCCCTAAATGATGAACATCAATTTTAAACAAGAGTTAGACTAAATATATTACAATGACTTTCAAACAGTGGTACCAGGAGTGTATTATTCTTCATATACTTTAATATAGTTATTCTCAAATTTTAGCTAGCATCAGAATGGAAGACTGGCTAAAACACAGATTGCAGGGCCCCCTTGCCAGAGCTTTTGTGTCAGTAGGTTTGGAGGGCTGCACTGCACACACATCCCAGGTGTTGTCAGTATGTCCCTTTAAAAACCAATGCTTGGGCCAGTCATGGTGGTTTACGCCTGTGATCCCAGTACTTTGGGAGGCAGAGGGTGGATCACTTGAAGTCAGGAGTTCAAGACCAGCTGACCAACATGATGAAACGCCATCTCTACTAAAAGTAAAAAAAAAAAAAAAAATAGCCGGGTGTGGTGCTTGGCACCTGTAATCCCAGCTACTTGGGAGGCTGAGGCAGGAGAATTGCTTGACACCAGGAGGCAGAGGTTGCAGTAAGCCGAGATCGCGCCACTGCACTCCAGCCTGGGCAACAAGAACAAAACTCCATCTCAAAAACAAACAAACAAACAAACAAAAACATGCTTAGCAGAAGTTCTCATCCCTGTATCACCATCACCTGAAGGAGGCAGGAAGCTCATCTCCGCACTTTTAGAGGGAGGCAGACAGGAAGCTCATCTTCTCGCTTTTATCATATGATGGCTTGAGCTTTCTGCTGAAAGTGTAGGTAGCAAATACTTTCACCTGTCCCCTTTCAGCCCACATATGGTGATGAATCATCCTGTTCCCAGAGATTCTACTTCTACTTCCTGTAAAATCTACTGAACGAGGACTGGTGTGGTCTGCATATTAATCATCCTTTCCAGACCCCTGTCATCATAGTAGCCATAAGGAGATGCTCAGGCCTTACATTATAAATGTGAAACTATTTAGAAGATGACGCTCATTTTCCAGTCCCTTGGTTTCTCCTTAATCACTGTGATTGTTGCTGATTAATCCCGAGTGCTGGTGGGAGAGAATATGTAAAAAGAGTAAGAACTTTGAAGGAGATGAAAACAGTTGATATGGTACATGCTGCTTCATGTGCTTAGCTTGTGGATGTGACAATAATTTTTGTACTCTTCTGAGCAGGTGGCAGATGGGTGACTTCTGGCATAGAAAAGATTAATGCTCTGATTTGATGGCTGCTTCCGCAATACCATCAACAAGGCATTGTGAACAAGAATTCTAACCAAAATTTTAGCCACTGTTCAGCATCTTTTCAACAGTAAAACTTCTCCTACGACAGGCTATTTCTGCAGGATTCCTTAGATTTACCAACCTGATCGATAACCAAATACCCAAGACACAAAACCACAGAGAGTGACAGGCTCTTTAAGCAACATTTGCAGCTGAAATGAAGGAACTATCTTCATGTTCCAGTGCACGAAAGGGAGTTGCTCCTGCACTATCTTTTTCCTGCCTCCTCCATCACATATTTAGTTATTTTCAGAGCCATCCTTGAGGATGCAGGACCTCGCTGCTTATTAGACTCCTTTATAAAGTGGGTTCATCTGTTCAGCATGTCAGATCACATCAAGATATACAAGCTGTTCCCACTGTAGCAGAGAAAGCTGAAAAAACTTGGATGATGTGTTTATTCCCAAGGCCAGGGTTTAAATAAAGTTTACATTCAAAGAATGATTTAGAAAACTGATTTTATTTTAATTTACTAGAAACATTTTAATACTTTAAACTGCCATCATATATCCTTCTGGAGGAGCATGGACTTTTAGAGCCCGTCCTTAAAAATGTTTTAGCCACCTTCTCAGACACTGGGTTTGTTAGATATCCCTTTGTTCTTTCTTCTGTTCATTCTTCTCCACTTCACTTAGCTAAATGATCTGAGGCATGAATATGCTTCAGAATTCTTGACATGGAAATTTACTATTCAGTCATCAGATGTTATCAGGAAGATACTGTATCTTAAGGACTGTGTTATACAAAAGGATACTCAAGATGAATGAGTGATGAAGCAGCTCATGGGCTGGCTTACGGAAAGATTACGAGCTGCTTCTTTTGTCTTGAAGCAGCTCATAGTCCAGGGAGGGGAGACAGATATGTAGCAAGATGAGCTACTGTAAAGCAGGATGCAGGAACAGAGAAATAAATATGACACACAGGAAACATGAGGCAAGGAAGGACTAACTTCACCTGTGAAAATGAAGAAAACTTCAAATGGAGGTTTTGAACTGGGTTCTGAAGGATACATAGATAAATGGAAGAAGAGAAAGAAAGAGAAAGACCCCTATAGAGATTCTATGTTTTCTTATATTTGCATTAGGAACAAATTCCTAGCTTCTTACCACAGAAAAATGAAGTTGTAAAATTTTATTTTATGAAATTTGTTGTATGTCTAACAAATTGTAGAGTTTCATTTTACACTTACTTTCACTCTCATTTTAAACCAATTATTAGAGAATCTTGGTTATAAATTACTAAAGATGTGCTACAGCTAAAAGTCTAACTAAAAGCATATAGTGGAGCTGACAGGGAGAGGAAATTAAGGAGCAAAAGAACCTTATCTCCAATTCGCCATTATTTCTCATTTTTCCTACCAAATTACCTAATAAAACTAATTTAAACTAATCAAAAAGCAAGCAATCACTTAAATTTTGTTGAGAATGTTTTGTATATGAGGCTTCGGATCTTTAAGAAAATAACTGGAAGACATAGGGGAATCCTATATAATAATTTTCAATTATTCACTATATAAAAAAAGAAGCTGTTGGGCAGAGGGAGTATGTATATTAACCTAGTTGTACCTGATTCCTAGAGAAAAAATGTTGAGAGTTTTCTACAAAGGTTTCATTCTTCTGATTGGGAGAAAGCCATTATTCTGCACTTTTACTCTGAAAAACTAAGCTGAGAAGTCAAATGAGAGGTCTGTGTATAATTAGCTCCTATAGCTTGCATGATGTGAATACAAATCTGTGGCTAAGATGTGACTTGGCAGGCCCAACAACTAATGGTCACAGGAAATAGATAAAGGATGAATTAAAGATGAATAAAAATTGTATCTATTTTCTCTTCCTTTTAAAATTTTTTCTAAAAGAATGATTTATCTTATTAAACTGTCTTGATGACAAATTGTCTTATTTTAAAAAATAGACATAAAAGTGCACTAGAGCTAATCACCCTTTTCTTTCTGATGGGCCATGGCATATCACTGATTTGGTGTTTTAAGTACCCCTCAAAAGTTGGCTACAAATCTAAGATTATGAACTTAACATTGCACGCTACTTCCTTCCTTCCTTTCTTTCTTTTTTTTTTTTTGAGACAGAATCTCACTCGCTCAGTCGCCCAGGCTGGAATGCAGTGGCATGATCTTGGCTTGCTGTAAGCTCCACCTCCTTCATGCCATTCTCCTGCCTCTGCCTCCCGACTAGCTGGGACTACAGGTACCCACCACCACGCCTGGCTAATTTTTGTATTTTTAGTAGAGACAGGGTTTCACCACGTTAGCCTGGATGGTCTCAATCTCCTGACCTTGTGATCTGCCCATCTCAGCCTCCCATAGTGCTGGGATTACAAGCATGAGCCACTGCGCCTGGCCACTACTTCCTTTCAATGTTCCCACTCTCATATTTGTCTTTGTCTATTCAAAACTTCATCAAATCATTATCAAAAACTTTGTGATCTTTCTGACTTATAGACTGAAAGCCAAATTTAAAGACCATGTTGCACTCCATGATTTTAGATGCAAAAATAAAGGGAAATCCAAAACAGCTAATAGTTCTCAAAATTAATATTTCAAAATGCTAGCTAGTGTACAGTTTACACTAATGTACAATTTACAATTGTAATACAATTTAGTGTATTAACTTTCTTATATTCTAAATAAAAAAGTATTCTAGCCCCTCAAAACAGTTTTGTAGTCAAAATAATATGCTTAAATTACAAAACCTATATCTACTTTTAATCAATTTATTACTCAATTTTAACATTTATATCTATTAAAAGTAATAGCTCTAAAATACTTTCTAAAATAAATTTTTCACAGCTGTGAAATTAAATGAGTTCTAACCAATATTAATAAATAAAATAGAATAGCATAAAATAGAAAAGATCAGAAGATAACAGAATAGAAACCAGTAGAATATACCGCACACAGTAATGGAAAATATTAATTCCTAAAGTTTGTGTGTGTGTGCGTGTGTCTGTGTGTGTCAATACTAGATCACAAGTTAAACCAGGTTACAGCCAAAACTTTAACACATTAATATTCAATTTTATTACATTTATTAAGAAAAAAACTATTGAATATTAAAAAGTACATGGTCATTCATTTCTATATATTTGAGACAGTGGCCAATGTGTAGGTTGGTCATTACATTCATCCTATAGGATAAAAGCTGCTTCTGAAGAAATTGCTATGATGTGTTGCCACGAAAGATCAACCAGCTCAAATCTGCCATCTGGAAGACAAATCTGCAAATATTTTAGTATTTTTGCCTTTCATTGAGTCATGTGACCTCATTTATCTAGACCTACTTTATACAAGCACCACGTTAGGCAATGGGAGGAAAACGATGAACAAAAAGTCATGATCCCGCTGTCAAAGAGCTTATAGTTCAGCAAATCTTAATCAAATAAACTTATAAATAAGGCTGAATTTGAGCTGTGTTAAATGCTATGAAGTGTGATAAAAACATAATGAAGACTCAACTATATTAATAACAGAATATAAAATCTTGTGATATGGTAATATTTCACTGATATTAACAATATTTAAGTGGTATTAATTTCTTTGAGGATTTAAATGGAGAAGTTAAGGATGAGCGGCAGTTAACTAAGTGGAGTGAAGTATGGGCTGGGGAATGAGAAGAACATTACAGTCAGAGGAAATAGCAACATAAAGGTTCTGTGGCAGGAGGCAACAGGGCACATTTCCGAGAACGGAAAGAATGAACATGTGGCTGTAACGGAGACCACGGGGAGAAGCATCTTGTGCCATGAGGTTGGAGGGGTCAGTGGGAGCCAGACCCTACAGGAAAGTGTGGCCTTGTTAAGGATTTTTACTTAAAAAGGGGAAAAGTACACAATCAAATTTCTGTTTTAAAAATATTGCTCTGGCTGTAATGTGGACAATGGTTAAGTGAGGATGTGAAAAACTAGTCTGGAGATTATTCTAGTCCCTAACAGCAATCCTTGTTGCAGTCCACTTGCACGACTCTGTTGGCTTAGCCTTGCGTATCTGGAGAGGTACAGGAGTGAAGAAGAGACTTGGACAGATCTGACAGCCATCAGGGAGTAACATAAACAGGTGACTGGGTAGACTTGAAAGGGTAAGTAAAAGAGAGGTGCTATCAGGTTATCTCCTAGGTTTCTAGGTTATAGACCTGATGGACAGTGATGATGAGGAAGAGGGTTTTAAATTGGCAACGGAGGCGCCCTAGAGGCAAAGGAAAGACATTTGGATAGTCAAGTTTGGTATTCAGAGGAGATATCTGAGCTGAAGATTCTAATTTTGAAATTAATAGCATACTGCAGGAAATTGATGATTGATTGAGGCATAGACAAGATGCTTTAGAAAAAGAGTGTAAAGTGAGAAGAGGAGAGGACAGGGAAGAAGCAGGGAAGGAAAGAAAGGTCAGAGGAGGGAAAGGGAAAAGAAAGAAGCACCGGGATTGAGCCTTGAGGGACTGCCAGATAAACAGCTGAGCAGAGCAGTCAGAGAAGGAGCAGCCAGAACATTTGAGGGAAAACCATGTGCCAAAGTCAAGAGAAGAGCCAGTTTCAGGAAGGGAGTGGCCATCAGATGGAATCCTGGTGAGAGACTAAACAAGGGGAAGACTGAAAAGTATTCTTCAGATCTTATATAGTGAGGTTATCAGAGATTCTGGTAAAATATAAATAAATATAAATAGATTATGCCATTAAAGCACTAAGTTTCTCCTTTTTAACTGTCAAGAGTTTCAAAACTTGAGATCATAAATAAAAATCACATGCAGTATTGTTTACAAATGGCTTGAGACCCAGTTAAAGCGTAAACAATAATCTCTTTTTATAATGAAAGTATAAACACCACCACCAGAATTTGCTCATTTTTCCCCTTATTGATTATATCACCTTGCGCTTAGCTATGGTAAAATAGGACTTAAGAACAAAATATGAATGGCAGAAAACATTTACTGTTTTTAACACAAAACATGATATTTCATCTCAATAGAGTTCAAATTTCTATGACTCAATATATTCAACATCTTTCATGACCACAATTCAATCTGATTTGACATCTCATTAAAAACATTCTCTATTTGCTGCTGGATGAATGATTTCATAAATTGCATACATGATCCAGGCCTAGAATACTGAAAGGAACATGATTCTGATGAGTAAACATATTCTGTTTTAGTCCATTTTATTGTGCACACTTGCAAAATTATTCAAGTTTACGATTAGAGCTACATGAGGACTTTTAAAAATATGCTATAGAGCTTGACTATGCCACACATAGATATTTAAATTCCAAAGTTTGTTGTGTATAGCTGCAACCCAAATCAGAAGGGAAATGTTATACTGAAGTAAATTTTTTAAACACAGAAATTGTACCATATCTCCAAAGAAATCATTTAGCCAGCAACAAATGGAGAATGCCTTTTCATTTAAAACAAACAAAAAAAAAGTCATGTGTTCAAGGATTCATTTTATCAACATTTATTGAGTGTCTACCATTTGTCACAAGTGTGAAAAGGACAGACATAACCCAAGTGAGACAAAAACTATGATTATGCAAAGGCTATGAGGAAAAGGACAAGGCAGGCAGAGGTAAAGAGCTGGAGAGGCCAGAGGATGATGATGTTAATGGTGACTCTAGCAGCCGTCATTCATTCAGAACTTACTACTTAGCCAGGCACAGAGGAAGCACCCCATAAGGATTATCTCACTTGATCCTAGCAGCAACCTGTGAATTGGGTGGCAATGTCATCATCTCCATTTTAAGACAAGGAAACTAAAGCTTAGAGAGGCATGTTTTTTGTTTGTTTGTAGCGTAAATCACAATGCTCACAATGGTTATCCTTCAGACATCTGGAAAATTTAAATTCTGCTCAGCAAAATAATAGAGAAGGCAGGCTTTTAGAAATGCACACCAAAGTATGGATATAATTCTGTTACTGCTCTGATGCTCACGGGTATTAGTGCTTTCTTATGAGGACTCCTGTTCTCACCAAGGATGACAGATTAAAGAGGCAGCACTATAAAAGATTAGAAAAAATGTAAAAAAATAAAAAAAAAAAGTAGACAAAACTGAACAACACTGAGTAACTCTGTATCAGCCACTAAATGACAAGCCAAAGAAAGAGTGTGTGTCAGACACACACACACACCATCGATAACCTAAATAATAAGGATATGGTCTTTCTCAGCTCCTCTAGTAAAACTTCACACTCAAAATCTGGTCTCTTGTTTAGCAGATTTCAACAGTTCTTTCCGAACCCCAAAACTGTTAAAAAATATTGCCAAAACCCATCTTGTTTGCAGCTGTCACAACACTTCTCTGAGAATTCTCCACTGACTCCTCTGCATAGAGTTTGCGTTTCTCATACTGGATTTCAAGTCCATCTCTTCATGTGGACTTTGCCTTTATCACCTCTCCTACTTTTATTTTCCACTATCAGTGGATCTGCCTGGTCCATCTAAATCCCTTCTGTCTCATCTCTTCCCTTCTCCTAATTCTTTCCTCATGACATCACTATTAGGTTCCATCTTCTAAGAACAACTTTGTAAATCTTAACTGTCACTCTTACCAATAAAAAATTGCTGCGCAGTTCAGCAATATTTGGGAAAACAAACTCATTTGTACTAAATGGTACAGAGAAATGAGTTTCAAACTCTTCTAGCTACACAGTCCTTTTGTGTGTGAAATTTCTCCCAGAATCCAGCCACCTAGGACTAGATCCCTAGGAGAAAGACAAATGTCTCGTTGTGGCCAAGTATCCTGGGATACCCCATCCCTGCCTCAACCACACCAGTAAGCTGGTGGTTCTGGGGTGGGGAGACCATCAGTCAGTACCAAAAAACACAGCCTAATTAAAGAAAACTTATCCTAAGTCAAATTAAATATGCAGAACTCCAGAAGTGCCTAAAGAATAATTTGTAATCCACTGTCATCAGACAGTAATATCAACCATTCAATGTGGAACAAATATTTGTTAGTGCCTACTATGTGCCAGGCACTGATTTTAGCACTTGACCTGCATCAGTGAATGCAGAGATTCCCTTCCCTTGATAAGTTACAATCTGGCAGAGGGAGACAGACATTTAAAAAGCACATAATTAATATGTAAAATATATAATTTATTAGAAGGAGATACGTGCTATGGGGGAGGCAGGGGGGCGTGGGATGAGGGAAGGAGAAAAGGAGATTGCAAGTTCCAGGAAGAAGGACTAAAGGAAGAAAGGCATGTTGCATTTGCAAAGAGGGTGGCCACAGAAGGCCTCATGGATAAAATGCCACTGGAGCAAAGCCCCAGAGACGGTGAAGGAATTAGCCATGAAGACATTTAAGGGGGTGGTGATATCTAGTCTTAATTGATATCTTTTCATGAACAACTTACAATGTGTCATGTAAATTGCTAAATTGGTTTGCATTACACACATTATACATAAACGATCAGAGGTTGGTATTATTATTGTTTCACCTATAAGAATACTGGGACTGGAGCAGTGGAATCACCTTGAGGGCTTGTTAAAACACAGATTGCTGAGCCTGATCACCAAAGTTTTTAATTTGCTAAAACTGGGTTTCAGCCTGAGAATTTGCATCTCTAACCAGTTCATAGGCCCTGCTGCTGCTTGGCCCTGGAGCTCACATGGAGAACCACTGATTTAAAAGAGATAATCTCTGCAAGACCTTTCATCTCTAAAACTCCACATTCTGGTCTAAATTACATACTTCCCCTTTCAAATAATAGCACCTTCATCCAAATATTTCCATTTATCATCCAACTGAAACTTATAAACAAAATAGATATGATAGTATATATTACTTTTTTTGTTGTTTTGTTTTTTTGAGTCAGAGTCTCACTCTTGTCGCCCAGGCTGGAGTGCAGTGGCGCAATCTCCGCTCACTGCAACCTCCACGTCCCAGGTTCAAGAGATTCTCCTGCCTCAGCTTCTCCAATAGCTGGGATTACAGACGTGTATCACCATGCCTGGCTAAATTTGTATTTTTAGTAGAGACGGGGTTCCTCCATGTTAGCCAGGTTGGTCTCGAACTCCTGACCTCAAGTGATCCACCTGCCTCGGCCTCCCAAAGTGCTGGGATTACAGGCGTGAGCCACTGTGCCCGTCCTATACTACATTTTTTAACAAAAAAGGATCGATTGGTGGAGTGAATTAATGCTATTATGTATGCTATATTTTAAAACCTATTTATTTCACAAGAATTTTGGATTTACAAAAGAGTTAGTTGTGCAAATAGTACAAAGAGTTTCCATATGCCCTTCAAGCACCTTCCTCTAATATTACTATTTTAAGTAACAGTTATCAAAGCTAAGAAATTAACATTGCTATAATACTATTAACCAAACGTTAGGCTTTTTTTGGATTTTGCCAATTTTCCCACTAATGTCCTTTTCCACTCCTGGACAGCATGTCGCATTAGTCATCAAGCCTATTTAGTGTCTTTTGATCTTTCCTTTCTTGTTATGACCTTGAAACTTTTGAAGCAAACTGATCAGGTATTCCATTGGAGGTCCCTCCATTTGGGGTTTTTGCTGTTGCTATTTTCATTAATAGGCTGGGGTTATAGACTTTGGAGGGTGGTGAGGTAAATCACCCTCTCACTTCAACATACCAGGAGTAGATAATATCAGCAGGATTTATCACTGGAGATGTTAAACTAGAGCAGTTGGTTAAGGTGGTATCTGCCAGGTTTCTCCACTGTACAGTTCCTCTGTTTCTCTTTCTAGAATAGTGAATCACTAAGTACACATTTAAGTGACAGAGAACTGAGCTCCACCTCTTGGAGAGAGGCATATAAATGAGTGTAGACAGATGTTAAAACCACCACACAATTAATAAATGTTTAGGAGAAGAAGATACCTTGAGGCTATGTACATATCCCATTTCTCCTTAAATTTTCTCCCAGGATATTGTCCTGTTTTCCCTGTCCCAGTGCTAGAAGCAGCTATTTCTCCTTTTATTAAGGAATGGTATTTAGAAACGATCTGGGCACCAGGCATGTTTGTCACTACTACTGGGAGGTCACTGCATCAAGGTCCCCTCAGCATACAGAGCTGTGCAATATGTGTATATATATTAGCTGACATTACATATCTATATTTCTATTACCTATCTGGTGTGTGTGTGTATATACACACAAAAACTAAACAAGAGTCCCCACCGATACCACTGACTCAATCAACACAGGGTTCACTCTAGCCCTCCTCTGTTGCTTATTTTTAACTTCTTTCGCTGATAGTAAGAAACCTGGTGCCAAGAGCTGAACTGTGTCCCCCACAAAATTCATATGTTGAAACCCTAGTCTGCAGGACCTCAGACTATAACCATATTTGAGACAGGGTCTTTAAAGAGGTAATTCAATTAAAATACGGTCATTAGGAAAGTCCCCAATCCAATATGACTGGTGTCCTGAAAAGAGGATATCAATACAGACACATATGGAGGGAAGATACACGAAGACACAAGGAGAAGACAGCCACCTATAAGCCAAGGAGACAGGCCTGGAACATAGACTTTCTTCGTGGTTCTCAGAAGGAACCAACCCTGCCAAATACCTTGATCTTAGACTTGTCGCAATTATAATTAAATAATCAATATTGATACATTATTGTTAACCAGAAGCCATACTTTATTCAGATTTTCTTAGTTTTAATCTAATATATATATTAGATTATATATATTACAGCTTTACACTCTGTACTTAGTCATCACGTCTCCTTATATGACTCTTGGCTATGGCAGTTTCTTAGACCTCTCTTGTTCTTGATGACTTGAAGACCTTAACAGTTTTGAGGGTTACAGGTCAGGCATTTTGCAAATGTCCCTCCATTGGGACTTGTCAGATGTTTGTCTCGTGTTTAGACTGTGGCCATAGGTTCTGAAGAGTAAGACCACAGAGGTAAAGTGCCATTTTCATCGCATCACATTAAGAGCACCTACTATCAACATTAATTATCTATGTTGATATTGACCTCGATCACATGACTGAGGTAGTATATGTCAGATTTCTTCACTGTAAACTTATTTTTCTCCTCTTTCCATACTATATTCTTTGGAAGGAAGTCACTATGTGTAAACCACACTTAAGAAGTGGAGATTCATATTCCATCTCCTTGAGGGTGCAGTATCTGCATAAATTATCTGGAACCTTTCTGCTTGGGTGATTTGTCTCTAGTCCTCATTTATTTGTTTATTCAATTATGTACTTTAGTATACACTCATAAATATTTATTATATATTTTGGATTATGATTATAATACAAAGTTGTGTCATTGCTCAGATTGTCCCATCGTTGGTCACTGGGAGCTCTTCAGTTGGTTCTTGTGTCTCTTTGAATGAAATATATGGATTTTGCTTATTTATTTATTTACTTACAGACACGTCTCACTCTGTCACCCACGCTAGAGTGCAGTGGCCACAATCATGGCTCATTACAGCCTGGAACTTCTGGGCTCAAGTGATCCTCCCACCTCAGCCTCCTGTGTAGCTAGGAATACATGCAAACACCACCACACCTGGCTAATTTTTTTTTTGTAGAGATGGAGTACCACTATGTGGCCCAGGCTGGTCTTGAACTCCTGACCCAAGCAATCCTCCCATTTTGGCCTCCCTAAGTGCTGAGATTAGAAGCGTGGGCCAGCATACCCAGCATTTTTCAATTTTGAAGACTTTCATACTTTCTGGGAATAAAAAAAATGCTCTTCATCCTTTATGTTTCCTGTGCCAGCACTAAAATCAGCTATTTCTCCAAGGAGCCCTGGTTTCTATTATTGGAGAATGGTATCAGGAACCAAGATTTGGGTCCTAGGTATATTCTACATTTTTGACTTAACAATCTATCATAAATACTTTCTTCATGTGAATAAATTTAAGGTATCATTTTTAGAAGTGAATAATATTCCACTGTGTGGATAAACTGTAATATCTATTAATGGATACTTATATTGCTTCTATGTATTTAGGTATTATAAACAATACTGAGATAAACTTTCTGGTGTCGAAATCATCATCCTGGTAACTGGTTATTTCCTTAGGACAAATTGCTAGAATGGGAAATAGAGTTTAGGGCTTTTGATGCATATTATGAAAGGGGCTTCCAGAGTCCCATCCGCAGAGAATGAGTGCCCAGTACTCCATACACTCTCCAGCATCAGGTATCTATTGTTATTGTTACTTTTTAAAATAATTTCCCACGTAATATATAAAACTTTATTTGTAGTTATAATTTATTCCTAGATGGATGAACAATGTCTTCAATAGGTCTTTATCATTTGAATCCCCTTTTAAAAATGTTGGTCTATGTTCTTTCCCCATTTGTAAATTGGTAAGCTTTTAAAAGTATCTATATGTAGGAGTGCCTGTATATTAAAGAAATTAACTCTTTGCCTGTTATATATTTAACCATCTTTCTCCAATGTGTCATTTATCTCCTAATTTTTTATGGACTATTTCTTTTTTAAACAACCACTTTCATATTCCATATTCTATAATTTAAACTAATATATAGTTTTGTTGGTTTCTTTGCTTAAGTCCCATTTACATTTTACAATTTTGCTCATGAACTAAAAAAATGTGTTTACTTTCACAATTTTGCTTTATGTGAGCCACTAAAAAAAAGCAGATGATGTATTATTGATTCTGACACAGTCATGAAAGCACAGATTATGCATCTATTAAAACTTACATTTTATGACAGGTTTGTCAGGTTTAATTTATGACTCATACACATTCCTGGCTCGGTAGCCACAAATTATCTCCATTTGAATCTTTATGATACAGTACATTTTCTTGCCAGGATATTTTTTCAGTATCTTGATAACATTGGTAAGGAAAAAAAAAAACAACAACAACACCCAGAAAACATGCATTAAATGATAAATAGAAATATCATTTTAAAAAGCAGCTTCAAATATATATCCATCCTCTCCACTTTCTTATTTCTTAGGCTGTTTAATTTTTAATTTTAAAATATTTTAGGCTAGTTTAATATTTTTCAATACATGATCATTTAGAAAAGTATGTACATATTCATGTTGTCATGTTTAATTATTCTTCATATAAGCATGCATACACAAAAATATGAGCTGATGTCACATCTTCATTATAGTAGCCATTATAATGTAAAATTTCCAAATGAGGAGAGAGAAATATATATATAATATATATATATATAATATATCCTTAAGTGTGGAAAATAGCTCAGATGGTGATCGGAAGGAGGTAACTGGGAATATTCTAGTCATGTGCAGCGATATAGAGGTAGGAAGAAATACATGGTATGTTAAGGAAACAGAAGGAAGGTAAGCAGCCACAACACACAGGTTACTAGTCTTGTTAAGGATTTGGGTCCTTAACCTGAAAACAGATAGAAGCACATGCAAGTGGCTTGTTGACATTTACTGTTTGACAAGACCCGCTGAGTCATGTGGGGAATGAATTGTACAGAAGCAAAAGTTCCTGAAGCTTAGGGTGGTGCTCACCAGTTGTCCAGGCATTAGATGATGATAGTTTGACCTGAAGTGGTGGGAGCTGTAAATACAGAGAGAAGGGAAGGAATCTGGGGTAGGGCTGGAATGCAAAATCAACAGCACTTAGCAATTGACTAGAAACATGGAGTGAGGGAGACGGGTAGATGGAGGTGCCTTCTCAAGAGATAGGAAACATCAAGAGCAGTAGTGTGGTAAGAAGATCAGCATTTGGACTTCTTTTGGCTTTGCAATCTCTTCGAAATATCCAAGAAGACATACCACTGGTGCTTGGAAATTAGGTCTGAACTGGGGCCATGAGTATGTGAACATATAGGCCATAATTAATTCAAAGATTGTGGATGGGATTGCTTAGGTAAGGACTATGAAGCAAGGGTCCTCAGCTACAACTTGGGGAGTTATTTTGCCCCTCGGGGGATATCTGACAATGTCTTCAGACATTTTTAGTTGACACAAATGGGGCATCTAGTGAAGAAAGGCCAGGGAAGCTGCTAAACATCCTATAATACTCAGACCAGGCCCACAGCCAAGATTACCCAGACCAAGATGTCAGTAGTGCCAAGGCTGAGAAACCCTAGTAAAGACTGCAAATGAAATGTCAGCTTTTAGGAACTTCACCTGAAGTCTTCCTCCCTCCTCTTTCCCTGGCTACTCTGACTCCCTCTTAATCAGTAGTCAGCTCCCTCCCCTATAAGGAAAGGGCCTGAGAAATAAGAGAAATCTAGAAAAGTGATCAAGGTTGGAGTTAACTGAGAAGTGGTACAAAATTCCATCTGTGTGTCCACAAGATATACCTATTTTGTGACCTGTTCAAAAATAACAGGTTTATGAATATTTTAGGAGAATTTATAAAAAGTATTTTCCATTCAAACTAAACTCTGAACCAGCATATACAATACTTCCTTTTGCAATACCAGCATTTGGCACTGTTTGTTGCTCATGTTCCTGAAGAGCAGAGATGGAGGAGGAGCAAACACAGAACAGGGAGGAACACCAGGGGAGACGGGTGTCAGCAACACCAAGAAAACAGTTTTCAAAGAAAAAGATGAGCCACAAACAGTGCCAGGAAAGTAGGAGGCAGGGAATTTGGGTAGGAAAAAAAAAAAGGATGAATGACTTTACATGGAAAAATGCAAGCCCCACCTGCAAATATGTTTCCAAATGACCATTTAGAGTTTGTTATTTGGAATTTTATAAGCAGCTTGCTCCAGAAACAATGTTATGAGAAGTAGTTAAGTTTAAGGAAAACTACAAAATAGGTTAAACCTGTATCTGTTGATGTTACAGACCAAGTTATAGAAGGTCACGAGTTTGGGAAGCTTAGAAGGATTTTTTGTCTGTTTGTTTTAATCAGCTGCCTTTCTCTTTCTCTTGGGAATACCCTTGGCCCCAATTTTTTCTAAAGCTCATTTGTTCATCAAATATTCATTGAATATTTACATAGGTATTTGTTTTGTGTCTGTGTCCCCACTAAATTCTAAGCTCCATGACGGCAAGTGCGGGTTTACTCTGTGCATTTCTGAATGCTACCACTACCGCCATTAGTGCCTGGCATCTGGAAAATAATCACTGATTAACAGCTGAATGTTGATCAAATGAACAAATGCATTGCTAAAAAACATTGTTTGTTTACTCTAACGTATTTCAAAAGGGTGGATTTCTATGTAGAGTTGCCATAAAAACCTTTTAGAAAGTAGCCTAGTAGTTTAGAGAATGATGTTTTGAATCAGAAAGGTCATCCATAAATAGGCCAGTTTTGCCTAAGAGCCTACCCTTGAAGTCAGCCTTACTCAAATAGCATATATATATTTATAGTTCTATATTTCTTCCTCCCTTTGGGATATTAAAATCTTTCTATCTTTGCTGTGGCTGTGGTAGTGGTGATGCAAGCATAGCCCAAGCTAACAGTTTAAAATTTAGAAAGAAAACAGCCTATTTCCTTTAATAATAAGAGGAAGTCTTCAGGAGAGGGAAGTTTTTGAAATGGATGGAAACTTACTAAGAGGATTAATATATTATCGTAAACAATTTTATGCAAAGAAACTTCCACATTGAACTTCAAAGGGGAAAGGAATTGAGACAGGAAAAATGGGTCAAGTGGAGAGGACCTTTCTGATTAGGAGAAGATAGTAAGTGGGGAGCATTTTACAGGTCCTGACTCAAGCATGAGGCCTTTGCAACGTGCCTGTCTTATTGTTAAACAGTGCCACTTAGACCAAATAATCTTAAAAAGCGAAAGTGGCCTCTCTGCAAAAAAAAAACAGGCAGGAAGCAGAAAGAACTGGCACCCCCTATGAAGCCATGGCATTAAGACGTCAGTTAAAGAAGACGACAGATAAAAAAAGTGCAAACACACTTTAATGAGCCAGTAAATGTGTAGCGGTCCAGGACTTTTACATATTCAAGGTGCTAAATAAAGATCCATCTGAAAACAAAAAAGAGAAAGGGGCAAGATCCTGATTAAACAATAAATAACAGTCAATAGCACACTTAATTTTACTCTGAAGTTTTTAAGTGTTGCCTTAAGTTTGTAATCAGTAATATGTAGGTATATTAATAACTTAATGCTAATTAAAGTTTAATGTGTATTTTAATAATTATATACATACACATTCACAAACATAGCATTAAACGTTCTCTGTCACACTTAACAATCCACACCTAGAGATCCATGGTTGATCTAGTAAGCTGTAAGCACAAATGTTCATAACTGGAAACTTACTAAGTTTATAATCAAACGTAATAATAAATGTTTAGGCCAAGCGCAGTAGCTCACACATGTAATCCTAGCACTTTGGGAGGTCAAGGTGGCGAACTGCTTGAGCCCAGAGTTTCAGATCCACGTGAGCAACATGGTGGGACCTCATCTCTAAAATAAAACAGAAAAAAACATTAGCGAGGTGTGGTGGCATGTACCTGGAGTCCCAGCTACTTGGGAGGCTGAGTTGGGAGGATCACCTGAGCCCAGGAAGTCAAGGCTGCAGTGAGCCATGATTGCATCACTGCACTCCAGCCTGAGCAAGAGTGAGACGTTGTCTCAAAAAAATAAATAAATAAAAATAATGAAAGTTTAAACTTAATAATTAAACATGAGTGAACAATTATTGAATGTACATTATAATACTAGAGGCTTTACATATATTTCATCTAGCCCTCACAACAAATCTATAATAAAGGTAGGTATTATAATTGGACTCATCTTAGAGATGAAGAAAAAGAAGGAATAAGGAAGTAAAGTTACCAAGACTACAGCTTCAGAGCTAGAATCTGAACTACGTATTTGTTTTAAAGTTCTATAATGTAATGATAAATATAACAATAAGGAAATCAAGACCTTTTTTGGAAGTGCACTAAACTTCTCACTGCTTATTTTGATTTCCTGTTTCTATTTTCTTCTCAATACTCCGTGTTCTCATCTTCCACGTCTACACCTTCCATTTGAACAATGGCAACCATTTCTATGGCTTTAGGTTCACCTCTAAGTTGAAGTTTCCTCACTCTAGATCCAGCCTAGACAGCCCCCTCTCAGTCACCACCAAGTAGACATCTTGATTTGGATGTCATTCTGCTACCTGAAGCTAACTAAACATGACCAACACTGAACTCAGTACACCTCCAAACCACACCCAAAGTCTACTTTTCTTTGTATGTTTCTTACCTCAGAAAACAACCCTATGTTTCTTTCAGTGCCTACACCAGGAACCTGGGAGTGACCATTCTTCTTTAAGCCTTATAGACAATCACATTACAAGTTCTCTTAGTTCTACCTCCTGAGTAACTCACCCGTTAGCTGAGTCTTCTCATCTACACTTCCACTATCAACTTCAGCAGGACTATTACAACAGTCTCCTAACAGCCCTGCTTGAGGCCACAACTAAATGTTTCCCACAGTGCTGCCAAAGTGACTTTTCTAAAGAACAAATCATGCAATTTACTTATTTATTTATTCAGCAATTATTTTGTTGAATTTCTGTGTGCCAGGTACTATTCTAAGTAGCGAGAAATACACAAGTTAACAAAAGAGACACAAAGGGCATCAAAGAACTTATGTTCTAGAGAAGAGACACTGATAGCAAACAAAATGAGTATAAACACGTGTGTGTGTAGATATGTGATGTGTGAGTGTGCATATGAGATGAATAAAAGCTTACTGCCCTAATGCCTAATCGTACTAGTCCCCCATTCACCCACAACCTAGAATTCATCCCTATTGAGCTATTTTTACTTTCCCAAACATGCCATGCCCCTATAATGAGGCCTCTGTACATCCTCCTTCTTCTACTTAAAATTCTCTTCCCACTGGCTCTTCACCAGGCTAATGTCTACCCTCTTCCAGCCAGTTTTCCCTGATCCCCCCAGTTCTGATTCTGCTGTCCATCATGAGGCTCCCAAAGCAACTTAACCTTCCCTAGAGAGTAGGTAACACATACTCCGATTATATGATAGGTATTTGTATGAGTTTGCTCTGGTTGCCATAACAAATTACCACAGACTGATGGCTTAAATCACAGAAAGTTACTTTCTCACAGTTCTAAGGGATTGGCAGGCGGGGGTGGTTTCTTCTGAGGTCTCTTTTCTTGGTGTGCAGATGAATGCCTTCTCAAAATGTCCTCATATGGTCTTTCCTCTTTACATGGATGTTCTTGGTGTCTCTTTGTGTATCCAAAGTTCCTCTTCTCATGAGGATAACAGACCAAATTAGAGAATACCCTAAAGGCCTCATTTTTAACTTAAGCACCTCTTCAAAGACCCTGTCTTCAAATAAAGTCACATTCTGAGGTACTGGGGGGGCTTTAACAGATGAATTTTTGGAGCAGGGGCAGGGGCAAAATTCAGTCCATAATAATATTCTATAATCAACTCATTACCAACCTTGTTTTGCCTGCGGCCCTAAACAACTCCCCATTCCCATATTATTTTGAAGAAAAGGTAAGATACTACATCCTTCAACCAGTAAATATTCCATCAACATCTTTAGATAAAGAAAACATATTTTACTCTCTGGGACTAAAGAGATGAAATTTACTTAAGCGATGGGGCGGAGCAAGATGGCCGAATAGGAACAGCTCCAGTCTCCAGCTAACAGCACCAGTGACACAGAAGACAGGTGATTTCTGCATTTTCAACTGAGGAATGCAGCTCATTGCCAGCAACGGATCAAAGCTGGATGGGGAATGACTTTGACGAGATAAGAAAAGATGGCTTCAGTCCATCAAACTTCTCAGAGCTAAAGGAGGAATTACATACCCAGCGCAAAGAAGCTAAAAATCTTGAAAAACGAGTGGAAGATTGATAACTAGAATAATTAATGCAGAGAAGGCCATAAACAAACTGACAGAGATGAAAACCATGACACGAGAAATACGTGACAAATCCACAAGCTTCAGTAACCGACTTGATCAACTGGAAGAAAGAGTATCAGCGATTGAGGATCAAATGAATGAAAGGAAGTGAGAAGAGAAATCTAAAGAAAAAAGAAGAAAAAGAAATGAACAAAGCCTGCAAGAAGTATGGGATTATGTAAAAAGACCAAATCTACGTCTGACTGGGGTGCCTGAAAGTGAGGGGGAAAATGGAACCAAGTTGGAAAACACTCTTCAGGATATCATCCAGGAGAACTTCCCCAACCTAGTAGGACAGGCCAACATTCAAATTCGGGAAATACAGAGAACGCCACAAATATATTCCTCCAGAAGAGCTACTCCAAGACACATAATTGCCAGATTCACCAAAGTTGAAATGAAG
>NW_016805189.1:487652-501689 GCF_001698545.2 Rhinopithecus bieti | reverse complement strand
TGCTGCTATAAAGACACATGTACATGTATGTTTATTGCAGCACTATTCACAATAGCAAAGACTTGGAATCAACCCAAATGTCCATCCGTGACAGACTGGATTAAGAAAATGTGGCACATATACACCATGGAATACTATGCAGCCATAAAAAAGGATGAGTTTGTGTCCTTTGTAGGGACATAGATGCAGCTGGAAACCATCATTCTCAGCAAACTATCACAAGAACAGAAAACCAAACACCTCATGTTCTCACTCATAGGTGGGAACTGAACAGTGAGATCACTTGGACTCGGGAAGGGGAACATCACACACCCAGGCCTATCATGGGGAGGGGGGAGGGGGGAGGGATTGCATTGGGAGTTATACCTGATGTAAATGACGAGTTGATGGGTGCTGACGAGTTGATGGGTGAAGCACACCAACATGGCACAAGTATACATATGTAACAAACCTGCACGTTATGCACATGTACCCTAGAACTTAAAGTATAATAATAAGAAAAAAAAAAGAAAGAAAAAAAAACCAGAAATCTACTTAAGCTCTCTGATTGCTCTCTAACATCTTTTCTGGTTTTAGGACCTTTTCAAAAAAGATTCTGCCTTTTTGGAAAATATTTTCCCTTATATTAATCACTAACAAATGTTTTAAATTTTCAATATGGTAGATCTTCAGTCTACCAAAGATGGAAGAAGAGGTATCTATGAGTGGTTTTAGTTGAGGTTTAATTTTTCTACATGCTTCTTAGACTACTGGAAAAGAAACACATTGTGTGAGTGTGTGTGTGTGTGTGTGTGTGTGCGTGCGTGTGTGTGTGTAACATTATTACTAAAATGGGACTAACAGATTTTAAGGTTCATTTTGAGAATCCACACATGCCACTCCATGCATCATCAGTGAGACCTAAGAAGCCAGGCTATTTTCTCTTTTCATTATGGATGCCCTTTACACATCTCCTCATCTCCTAACAGCTGTCATGGCAACATTCTCCTCTGTCAGATGAGAAAGCAGCAAGGCTCGTCCTCTTAATGCATGAATGAACCACAGAGGCTTCTGAATAACAGAATTCCCCAGAGTTTGGATGACACCATTGCAAAATGCAGTTTTGCAGTTTCTGCCAGACAGACTGCTTTCAAAGTGATGCCTTTTCCATACTGACACTTCATACTGTGACCATAAAATGAGGAGATGAAAGAGATGGTTCTTCTTTACTTTCCATTTGTGACTCTATGTATTTTGTCCTTAAATAGCAGGTTGTAAAATGACAATGAATAACATGGGTGCTGAAGAATATATGGACTATATAGGATTCTAACAACTAAAGGACACTTTTGTTCTTGCATATATTTATAAGGAAAAATCAAAGAATTGCTGTATTCCAGAAATAAAGTGAGCAGCATCAATACCAAAAGTTTTATTCAGCAGAAATTACTGAAACTGGAACAAATGGTTTGGCTAAGAATTCTACAAATGAACACATAAGTAGGTATCCTTACTTTGATTTTTCTAAAATAAAATGTATTTTATCATAGTTTTAGATTTATAGAAAAATTACAAAAATAGTACAGTGAGTTCCCATAACCCCAGAGAGTTTCCCCTATTACTACACGTTCTAAGTGCACATTTGCTACAACTAAAGGACTAAATTGATACATCATTATTAACTAAAGTCCATACTTTATTCAATTGTCTTCATTTCACCTAATATTATTTTCTGTTCTAGGACCCCATCCAAGAAAGCATATTTCATTAGCTGTCATGTTTCCTTAGGGTCCTCTTGGCTCTAACAATTTCTGAGATTTCCCTTGGTTTTGATGACCTTAACAGCTTTGAGGAGCATTCACTTTTGTAAAATGCCATCAATTAAGATTTGTCTGATGTTTTTCTCATGATGAGACTGGAGTTATGAATTTTGGGAAGGAAGACCACAGATGTGAGGTGTTATTTTTATCACATCATACATAACAGCAATAGTACTTATCACTGATGATGTCAATCTTGATCATCTGGCTGAAATGTGTTTATAACTACTAGAAGCAACTGCTGTGAGTAACTACCATAAAGTCGCTTCCCTACCCTTTCCACACTATACTCTGAAACAAAGTCACTATACATAACCTACACTTATGGAGTGGAAAATTATGTTCCACTTTCTTGAGGGTGAAGTATCCGCGTCAATTGTTTGGAATTCTGTAGAAGAGACTGCTTCTTCTCCTCCATCTATTTATTTTTTGTATAGATATACCACAATTTGTTTATTCATTTAGCTAATGAAAGATATTTTGGTTGTTTCATTGTTTCTTCTTTTCTAACGTAAGTATTTAGTGCTATAAATTGTTCTCTAAGCGCTATTTTCTTTTCATCCCACAATTTTTTGTGTTGTTTTATTTTGCTTTTGATTGACAAATAGTAACTGTACATATTTATGTGGTACAGTGCAATGTTTTGATACATGTATACATTGTGTAATAATAAAACCAGGGCAATTAGTATATCCATCACCTCAAATATGTGTCATTTCTTTGTGATGAGAACTTTCAAAATCCTCTTTTCTAGCTACTTCAAAATATATGCAACATGTTATTGTTAACTCTAGTCACCCTATATGCAATAGAACATTAGAACTTATTTTAGGTGAAGTTTTAAATACTAAAATTATTTTAAGAAAATAAGCACAGCCATTTAAGTATGTTATTCACAGTTGCACTGCTACTGCTAGTATATGGAGAGACAGGAGTTAAACTCACAAATTTTTATAAGTTATATTTTAAATTTTATCTTATTCAAAAAAAATTTTTAAGTGACTGGGTCTCACTATGTTGTTCAGGCTAGACTCATACTCCTGGGCTCAAGAAAGCCTCCTGCCTCAGCCTCCCAAGTAGCTGAGACTACAGGCTATTCAAAATACTGTTAAATTCATCTTGTGACCTCTTCAATTCATGTGTTATTGCGAAGGGTGCTGTTTAATCTGTAAATATTTGGGGATTTTCCAAATATCTTTCTGTTATTGATTTATGGTTTAATTTCATTGCAGCCTGAGTACATACTTTGTATAATTTCTATTCTTTTAAATTTGTTAAGGTATGTTGTATGGCCCAGCATGTGATCTATCTTGGTAAATTTCCATGCAGGCTTGAAAATGTGGATTCTGCTATATTTTGGATGCAGTATTTTATAAATGTCAATTAGATCAAGCTGACTGATAATGCTGTTCAACTCAACTATGTCCTTACTGATTTTCTGCTAGCTTGATCTATCAACTAGTGAAAGAGGGGTGTTGAAGTCTGCAGCTACAATTGTGAATTTGTCCTTTTGAAATTGTGCCTCTTTGCAGATCCATCAGTTTTTGCCTCATGTATTCTGATTCTCTGTTGTTTGGTGCGCATGTTTTTAGGATTGTTATGTCTTCCTAGAGAACTGACACTTTTATCATTCTTAATGTCCCTATTTATCCCTGATATTTCCCTTGTACTGAAGTCTGCCTTGTCTAAAATTAAGACAGTGACTCCAGCTTTCTTTTGATTGGTGTTAACATAGTGTATAATTCTCCATCCCTTTACTCTTAACCTGATGCTTTATATTTAAAGGGGGCTTCTTGTAGACAATAAGGATTTGCCTACGGCTCTAGGTTTCCTATGAATTATATATTTTTTCTTATTTTGCCTTCTCTTGCTTTAATTCTCTCCTCTTGTTCTTCTTTCTCCTGTTTTAATTGAGCATTTTATATAACATTGTATCTACTCTCTGAGCATCTCAATTATACTCCTTTTAATTTTTTAGTGGTGGTTCTAGAGTTTGCAATATGCATTTTAAACTAATCTAAGTTTAGTTTCAACTCATACTATACCATTTCATGTGTAGTTCAGGTAACTTATAACAGTATATTTCCAATTCCTCCCTCCAACCTCTTATGACATTGTTGTCATTCATTTCACTTAACCATATGCTGTAATTATCTAATACATTGTTACAATTATCAGTTTAAACAAATTTTTCTTTTAGCTCAATCATTGAGAAAAGCAAAAGATTTTACTTTACCTTAATTTATTCCTTGTCTGATGTTCTTCTTTCCTTAACGTTGATCTAAGTTGCTGAAGTATCATTATTCTTTTCTCTGAAGAATTTCTTCTAACATTTTATAAGGAGCAGGTATGCTGTGCTAGTAATAAATCCCCGCAGTTCTGCTTATGTGAAAAAGTCTTTATTTCACCTTCACACGTGAAGGATAATTTTTATGGATTTAGAATTCAGGGTTGGTGAGGGTTTATTTTTCTTTAAACTCTTTAAGTATTTTACTTCACTTGCATAGTTTATGATGGAAAGTCCACTGTAATTCTTATTCTTATTTCTCTATAGGTAAGGTGATCCCCCCAACCCCAGGGCTTCTTTCAAGATTGTCTTTTCATATTCCAAAGTTGAATATCATATATCTAAGTATAGACTCTGTGGAATTTTTTTTTTTTTTTTTGAGAAGGAGTCTTGCACTGTTGTCCAGCCTGGAGTGCAGTGGCGCTATCTCCGCTCACTGCAAACTCCACCTCCTGGGTTCACTCCATTCTCCTGCCTCAGCCTCCCAAGTAGCTGGGACTAAAGGCGCCCGCCACCAAGCCCAGTTAATTTTTTGTACTTTCAGTAGAGATGGGCTTTCACTGTGTTAGCCAGGATGGTCTTGATCTCCCAACCTCGTGATCCACCCACCTCGGCCTCCCAAAGTGCTGGGATTACAGGCGTGAGCCACCACACCCGGCTGACTTTGTGGAATTTATTCTACTTTGTGTTCTCTGAGCTTCCTGGATCTGAATTTAGATTAGATGTCTGTCATTAATTTTGGAAAATTATCAGTCATTAGTACTTCAAATATTTCTCTTGTTCCATTCTCTCTTATTTCTCCTTCTGATCTTCTAATTACCTGTACGTGTACATTTCACCTTTTGACATTGTACCGAAGTTTTGAGTTCATGCATCTTCTGTTTTTTGTTCATTTGTTTGTTTTTTGAGACACAATCTCACTCTATCAAGCAAGTCAGAGTGCAGTGGCACATTAATAGCTAACTGTAGCCTCCACCTCCCGGGCTCAAGTGATCCTCCAAATCCTCCCACCTTAGCCTTTAGCCTCTCAAGTAGCTGGGACCACAGGCATATGCCACCATGCCTGGCTAATTGTTTTATTTTTTGTAGAAACAGGGTCTCACTATGTTGCCCAGGCTGGTCTGGAACTCTTGGACTCAAGCAGTCCTCCTGCCTCAGCCTCTCAAAGTGCTGGGATCACAGGCATAAGCCACCATGCCTGGCTCTTTTTTTTTCCCACTCTCTTTTATTTTTGCATTTGAGTTTGGGAAGTTTCTATTGACCTATCTTCAAGATCACTGAGACTTTTAAAAATCATGTTAAATCTTCTGAGTGACCCTTCAGAGGCATTCTTCATTCTGTTTCTGTGTTTCAAATTTCTAGCTTTTCCTTTTGATCTTTTCTTAGCTCTTTCATCGCTCTGCTTAGATCACCCCTCTGTTCCTGCATGTTATCTACTTTTTCCTATTAGAGCCCTTAACATATGAATCATAGCTACTGAAATTCCCTGTGTGATAATTCCAAAATCTGCGTCACATCTGAGTCTGGTCCTGATGCTTGTTTTGTATCTACAGACTCTATTTTTCCTTGCCTGTTAGCATGCTTTGCTGAGACAGGGTCTTACTTACTCTGTTGTGCAAGCTGGAATATAATCAGGTGATCACAGCTCACTGCAGCCTTGACCTCCTGGGCTTAAGTGATCTTCCCACCTCAGCCTCCTAAGTAGCTGGGACTACAGTCCAGCCATGCACCACCATGCCAGGCTCATTTTTGTATTTTTTGTATAGATGGGGTTTCACCATGTTGCCCAGGCTGCTCTTGAACTCCTAGGCTCAAGGGATCTGTCCACCTCAGCTTCCCAAAGTGCTAGAATTATAGGCATGAGCCATGCGCCCAGCCTCATCTGTGTAATTTTCTCTTGAAAGCTAGATATGACGTATCAGATAACAGGAAATGAGGCAAAAATGACTTCAGCTTGAGATTTATCTGTCTAAGATTGGGCTGTATATAATGTTTGCTATAAATGTGGTTGTCAGAGGTTTCAAAGTCCTCTAGTGTCTTTTTTTTGTTTTCATATCTCCTGTTGTCTTTGGGCTTTCCTGAGACCCCCTCTCCTTGGCCAGTGTCTATCTGCATCTTGCAGCTCTTCCAGCTGTAATCCACTGCTATTATAAGGAGCCCTGTTGCTGTGGTGGTAAAGAGTGGGGAAGGGAAGCATTCCATTTTCTTAGGATTACATTTCAATCTTTTGGTGGGTCTATGTTGCTGTACTGTGACCTTTACAAATGTTTCTTAACCTTTTTCCTCCTTCCTTAGTTGACACAGGAATTTAGAGGGGCTCTGAGTCAAAGAACTATCTTCTCCCCAGATGGGATAAGACTCTGGTAAAGCCCTTTTCCTTGGAGAGTAGGTCTTTATCATAGAGAACATTCTGAGCGCACTTCAGAGTCATTACTTTCCCCTTCCCCTTGCCAGAGCCAGAACAGGGTCTATCTTGGCTCTTTGCTGTGAAAACCTGATGGGGTTCCGGGAGGTAAAATCCATGTAAGCGTGAGACCCTCTCTAAGACTCCTGTGCCTAGGAGTTCCACACTTAAGCTAGTCAACACTTAGTCTCCAGCAATTCATCAAAACTACTATTTAAATGGCCCTTCTAGTCTATGGTTCCAGTTGCTTCTGCTGTAGGTAAGCAAATCTTAGCTGTGACTGTCTGAATGTACCTGTTTCTTCAGATTTTCAGGTGGCAAGCGATCTGCCCTGAGATTGCTGATAGGTCCAGGAAAACTTACCAAGTTTTAGTTTGCTCAGGTTTGGAAGGGAGTGAGGACTCCCAAGCACTTTACATGCTGGAATGCCTTACTTTGTTTTTTTCATATTCCTATTTTTAATACTTATTTTATAGAAACAGAAATGTTTGCTTAGAAAAGTATTTATTGAGAATTCATGGAAAGCTTAGCATAATATCACATGTTTTAGAAGAGAAAAATTGATTCACTCATTCAACAAATATTTGTTGAGTACCTATTATGGTGCTAAGACATGTGCTGGACAGCAACTGGATAGTAAGGTATGGTGAAAAAGACAGCTATAGTCCCTGCCCTCGAGGAACTTACATTCTAGTGAGGGAGACAGAAAAAGGATATATGCATGAAAATAGTAATCACAGTCTTTAAGAAGCTCATCAAAGTGGTAAGATAAAACACAATAATCACAGAGAGTATAAATGTTTGAGTACATTGTTACAAGGTAGTTTAGCAAAGAGAAGAGATGGTATGGGTTTGAATATTCTGAGACCTGAGTAGAAGTTAGAAAATAAGTAGAATTAAGTTTGTGAAGAAATGTCACTTTGATAAAAGGCATAGAAACAGCAAAGACTCAGAGGCAGGAATGAGAATAACGTGTTTCAATATAACAAATTTGGTTTGGCAGCATTGTAGTTTTCACTGCAGAAGAGTGGGAGAGAATAAGTGGAAAAGTACTAAACTAGGATTCATGAGGACATCTAGCATTTGCCATTAATCAGTTGTGGGTCTTTGGGCAAAACTGTCTGACTCTGAGTCTGTGTCTTCATCTGTAGTAAAAGAAACGTTGAATTTCTGAGTCTTCTTCCTACTTAAACACCCTAAGGTTCTGGGTAGGAAACTCTTCTACATCACTCCAAAAAGTAGGAATCCAGTCTCCATCTGAGTACTTCAAATGACAGAAAGCTTACTATTCTTTGAGGCAGCCGATTCAACAGCACAGGCACTGAACAGTTAAAATTAATAGGACAGTTTCGTTAGAAAAAAGCTGAAATCTGTCTTGCCATAATTCACTCTGTTGAAAGTTCAAAACTTTAGAGCAGCTGTGTCCAAGAGAACTTCCTACAAAGATAAAACAGCCCAATTCAGCAGCCATGTGACCACTGAGCACTTCAAATGTGGCTACTATGAATGGAAAGCTGAATTTTTTTTTTATTTTATTTTCATTTAAATAGTCACATGTGACCAGTGGCTACAGTGGTGGACCACCTAGCTCTAAAACAACCCCAAATAAACTTCTTCCTTCCACATAACAGCTCTTCAGATATGTGTGACAGTTCATTAACGACCTGTCCTCAAGTCTTTCCTTTTCTAGCTCATCACAGTGAGATGCAGTAACCATTGTTCCTATGGTATATTTTGCAGTCTCATGTTCTTACTGATGTATTCTAATTCATGCACACTCAGCTAAGGTTCAAAGATGCTTTCCAGAAACCATGAAACCCCTAAACTTACATGCAAATCTGTTGTGTATATGCACATTATTTACAGGAGAGCTTTCATGGCTGCCTTCAGATTCTCAAAGGAATTCCTGGCCCCCAAATGGGGCCTGGGGTGAGAAGAGAAGATGAAAGAAAACTGAGATACAATGGCAGTTATTAATGCTAGCCCTGAAATGTAACCTAACAAATGAGAGGTTGAGATGAAAGCAGACCTTAGGAACCCTAATGCCTAGGCTTGTTTCTATTTCAACACCACCTGTGTATTTTCACACAAGAGTTGCTTCAGTATCTTTTTAAAACACAGCCACCATTTTTTTCTTTAAACACAGTAACATGTAATTTTTATAAATCTATATGTCATGTAAAACTGCTTTTTTTTTTCAGTAGAACCATGGTTGAAAAGTATTTTTAAAATACTTAAAACATTCCTTAATGCAAAAAAAATACCCACATTATGTAGGTTATTGAGGGGTTTGGGGTAGGTTTTTTTTTTTTTCTTTAACTTTTTTCTCCTTTGACATGACAATGGTTATTTTTTCCCTTTTTTCCTTTTTCTTTCTCTTTTTTGGAAGTACATTTTTGGAATGTACTTCAAAACCCCTCTTTCAGTCTGTTAAAGCCATTTGTAATTCCCCTGGTTCAGATCCTACCGCCTCCATATAAGAGAGGTCTTTTGAAATTTTTGAATTCTGAATAAATTCATCTTACTAAATCAAAAGACCTATGGTATATCAAAAAAACTGACTTCTATTGGCCTAAATCAAAGCATCACAGTTCTGCCAGTGTTTATCCTATTTTTAAAGAACTCTAGGAAAGATAATTCTGTTACCTCAAATGGTAATTCATTCCAATGCCATCCAGTAAAAGACCACATATAACATGACCCTAAAGTAATTTTGTAGGTACCATATTGCCTTTACCAAGAGTACATATATCAAGTAAAAGTGCATCAGCTATGTGATGGTTGTAGCTTCTCTTTACTATCAACCTAATATAATCCAGGCATTAAAATTATATAAGAAGACCCTTTGGCATATTTAATATTGAACTCTGGAGTTTTCCTAGATTACACAGTTAGAAGGTTTTTTTTTTTTTTTTGGTTTTTTTTTGGTTTTTTTTTTTTTGAGTCAGAGTCTCACTCTGTTGCCCAGGCTGGAGTGGTGCAATGGCATGATCTTGGCTCACTGCAACCTCCGCCTCCCAGATTCGAGCAATTCACCTTGCCTCAGCCTCCTAAATAGCTGGGATTATAGGCACCTGCCATCATGCCCAACTAATTTTTGTATTTTTAGTAGAAATGGGGTTTCACCATGCTGGCCAGACTGGCCTCAAACCCCTGACCTCAGGTGAATCCCACCTCGGCCTTCCAAAGTGCTGGGATTACAGGCATGAGCCACCACACCTGGCCTGGTCTTTACTTAAGTATTACCTTCTCGGTGAAGTGATCCATCTAAAATCTCAACCCCCGCTCCATACACATACATATTTCTTACCTCCTTGCTTGCTGTTTTGTTTCTCCTTAGTACTTATAACCATCCAACATGTGATAATAGACTTCACTTATTTATCTTGTTAACTTATTTATTGAGTATCTTGTCCAACTAGAATGTAAGTTTCATGAAGGCAGGAGTTTCAACATCTAGAACACTGCCTAGCATTCACTATGTAGCTGTTGTATAAACTGAATAAATCCATATAAAAGTTGAAGTGAAAAGATAAAGTAAAAATGATCATAATTTTGACATTGTCTAAACTAACATTCTCATTTAAACACAGATATTGTTCCCTGGAATTTTTTAATATAAAATAAAATGCTCATTATAAAACCCAAAATGAAGTCTTAGCAAGGTGTCTGGCGTACAGTAAGCATTCAATAAGTGTTTGCTATTATTGATTTTACTGCACATTTTCTTATGATAAATTCTTAGAAGTATCCTGGTCATAGACAGAGGAACATACATTAAGTGCCTAATTAAGTTTAATTTTCGGGGTCCCTCATTTCCTAAAGCTTCTTCCGAGACATAAAAGGGATCCTCAAAATGTGTTCAATGGCCCTGTTTTTGTAAAATTTGTGAAAATAAAATATTTTAACTGTATCTGTTATGACTGCTGTTGCCATCTACTGCAATTTTCCTCTCATCAAACTTCCCCTTGAACTGACTGCACTGAAGGAGCCACAGACATTTTTGGAATGTGGTGGTTCAAACTGACTTTGGAATTATACTTTATTTTGGTTTAGTGACTTTTTTCATATAGATTTGGGGTCACTTCCAGGGATAGGTATTGATAGCTGTTCCAGACTAGAAAAAAAGGCAGGAATATTCCTACTATCCCTCATTTCATCTCACCCTGCAAGGCCAGAGGTCACAACACAATGAAAACACTTCTTGCCAAGCCTGGCACCAGAAATATATGAGTAGTGAAGGAGAAGCAGGACATAAAATGTAAAATGTATAGAGCAACAAGCTGGTCTGTAGAAAATTCTTCCAATCACCACGTATCTAAAACTGTAAACAAAGGATTCAGTTTTCATCAGTGGCTAGACTAAATGAAAGCTCTCTCCTGTCAGAAACATATTCAATAATGCAGTATATGCAATTACAAATGCAACAAACCTGTGGCAGTGCTACAAATAGCAAATTTGTGTGTATGTGAATTTTCAGGTTTTATGCAACTATTAACTATAAAAAACAGATTTCCACCTACCATGCTAGAGGACTTATCTTTCCTATCTCTTTGTAGAAAATAGTACAAAATCATTGTCACATGAAAAGGCAATCAGAGTAACGAAAATAATATAATAAATAAAATAGAGGAGTGTCAGAAAGTCGATTACTAAAAATGTTAAAAACATAATACATGTATTCTGTTCAAGGGCAAAATACAGAGACCAGTTAGGAGAGTATTCCCATGATCCAAGAGAGACACGATGGAGGTTTGGACCAGGGCACAAGCAGCAGAGGTGGCAAGAAGTTGCAAATGTGTTTTGGTCTTTAGTAGTCAACGGACATAGATGAATGATGCATTCTGAGGCAGTCAGAGCACAGCTGTTAAGAACCATGCCCTGGAGCCAGACTGATTCAAGTTTGCCTCATAGAGACGGATTTTGTGATGTTTACAGTATTTACCAATTTCATAAAAATTTGTTGTGATGTTTTCCTCATTCAAACTAAATATTTAATGTTATACCTAATTTTGTATTTATAACTTTGGAATCCTTTTTTAAAAGAACTCTCTCCCTTCCTCAGTTACATAGGCTTGGGCTCCACAAACCCTGTATCTGCTTTTGGTCACAGAGTATGTACATTTCAAATTTTGATATGCATCGCTTAATTTTCCGTTGGAAAGATTATGCCCACTGCCACTCCTGATTTCCTTAAAACTTAACCAGCATTGGCTATTATTAGTTTTTCTCAATTTGGCCAATTTCTAATTTGTGATCCTTCGATTACCAGTGATACTAAACATATTTTCATGTAGGTATTGGTGATTTATGCATCTCTCCTCACAGACTGTCCAATCCAGTCCTCTGTCATTTTTCTATTAGAAAGCTGGTCTTTATTATTTGACTGGCATACAAATGCAAAATGTATCAAATATTGTTACCGTTACTGTGTGTGTATTTACACCACTTACCTTACACATGTATTTCCATTTAAACATTTCACCTCTAAATGCCTTGTTTCTCCAACTAAAGGGTAGGTTCATGCATGACAAGAAATGTGACATGTATATCATATCATATCACCTAGCAAAGAACAAAAGTATTTTAAATGAGTGATATTTAAAGCAAAATCTATACTCCTCATGCTACTACCACTACCACTACTTCTACAGTGTGAACAGCTGAGTCCACTCAACCAACAAGTGAAGTTAAATACAAAGGGTGAATAAGTATGATGTGTCTGGCCAAAAGAATATTTCATCTTCCTATTTCTGAATGACTATCTGAAGACTTGTGCCTTCTAATGTCATTATTTCTACTTATCTCTTATCTTCCAAACTCTTCTTTACTGCCTTAATATTCTCTTCATCTCTCTTTTTTGTCCAATCCTCGGATTCCTAAAACTCACATACACACATCCAAGTTTATAAACTGCCAAGCTAATGAGAAATTTGAGAAACAAATTCTATGTTCTGAACTGAATATAAATTGTAGCTAATTCTGGTCCCCGCTGAGGCCTTTCAACACACTTATATGATTGAAAACACAATTTCAGAAACAGAAGCAGGTTGCTAATTACAAGGAACATCAATGGATAGCTCCCAGAGAAAGATTCATCAATTTTGGTGTAATTATGAAAGTATATATATAAACATTAGCATTCCCAAATCTGCCATGATTAAGATTAGGTCAAACTTTCAAAAAGACACATCATAAGCTCTAGAACGGACTATAAATTTACATTTCTTTAGGATAAAATTGTTCTAAAGAATGTACATTAAGTTCTATAACATATTTCTTTAACTTCTTTTAAAATGTAACATAAACATCACAGAAAAGTGTACAAATGATTAGGTGAAGTGTTTGATGAACACACTCAAGTTATCAGTCCCTAGATTAGGAACTGGCACACTGCCAGAAGCTGGCAGACCCCATGGTGCCCCTTCTCAGTGTTTACCTCTCCCTGAGGTACACCACAATTCTGACTTTTAACACCATACGTTAGTTTTGCCCATTTTTAAGTTTATATAAATGGGAATCATACAATACATGCTTTTTTGTATCTGGCTTGTTTTTCTCATTGTTATGTTGTCGCATGTAAGAATAATAGCCAATGTGAGACGTAACACCCAAGTTTTATGTTACTAAAGAATGTCTTCTTTTTATTACTATTGTCAGTTCTAGAGCTGAGCCTTTTTTTTTTTTTTTTTTTTTTTTTTTTTTTTTTTTTTTTTTGTAAGGATCTTGCTCTTTCACCGAGGCTGGAGTACAGTGGCACAATCATAGCTCACTACAGCCTTGAACTCCTAGGCTCAAGTGATCCTCCCACCCTAGCCTCCCAAGTGGCAAAGAATACACGTGCACACTACCATAACTGGCTAATTTGTTTTTTCATATTTAGTTTTTGTCGAGATGGAGTCTCACTATGTTGCCCAGAGTGGTCTCAAACTCTTGAGCTCAAGCAAAGCTCCTGCCTTGGCCTTCCAAAGTGCTTGGATTACAGGTCTGAACCACCACACTTGGCCCTGGGCTCTACTTTTCATAAAGTTTTACATTTTAGACTTTAAATCCAAACCCAGAAACTATCTCAACAAGAGTTAATAAATAGACTCAACTCTGGGAATTTTAAGATTACTTTTGATCTGTAAAGTGCATATTCACACATAGAAGCAAGGAATGGTTTATTATTATACTAAAAAATAATTTAAAAACACTATTCTCTAACATTATTTAAAGTTTGATTTAAAAGCACTTCTACAGAGATCAATCTAAGTGGTCTGAATCATAAACCAAAATGAAAAGCACATACATCAAATTGAAAGCATGTAACTTTGATTTAACTATTTTTGACCATGTAATCTGAAATGACCACTCTCTCCCTGCTCAGCCTCTGTCTTAAGTAATTATGTTAACATCTCAGGTCTCCCTCAAACTGCCCATATCTTTCCCAAAGAGGAAATGCTACTGCATAGCTCACAGTGCCCAGGCATCAGGCTTCTGCATTCCTTTCTTTCATTGGTCTCAGATTAGCTGTCTTCTTTTGTCCCAAACATTAAAAGTTACTA
>NW_016805189.1:423680-487394 GCF_001698545.2 Rhinopithecus bieti | reverse complement strand
TGGAAAACCAAAAATAAAAAAACTATTTTAAAAAATGCTCCATTTCCACCAGATGGGTCATTTTCCTCTGTGCACTGACATTTCATTTTCTTTCACTTGATCTGACTTCTAACCAAGTTCTTTCTTAAATTACAGGCAGCTAAGCCTTTAAATTTTTTATCTGCAGCTTTCAGGATCCACGGGGACAAATGGCAAAGTGGTAGACCATGACACAGCCACAGCCCAAGCCCACAGAGGCCAACCAAGCTTTACACCTCCAGCAGCATGCCTCAGTCTCCGTGCTAGGTCAGTAGCTCTACACCATCTGGGTTCCTCCCTCAGGATATATGATTTACTAAACCCGCTGGGATCCCATGTGTGACCTTTCCAAAGAATTAAACAGAAAATACACTTTTCTTCCTGCATAGCAATAAATCCCAAACATTTTGATCCCCATGACCCCACTTGAGGATTTATATAATATCCCCAAGCCACAAAACTTCTCTTCTTTAAAAAAAAAAAAAAAAAAAGCCACCTGTCATCCGCAGGTACCATTACCACTAGATAATTCTGAAATTACTTTTGCTCTTACATGAATTCACACATTTTAACAAGGTGAAAAAAAAACTCAATGAGTGAATGCAGGAGTGAAAATGAGTTGGCTACCCTAGTTTATATGGTAATAGCCCATATGAGCCACCATGAAAAAGTTAGAGCACTACAGCTGCTGTCTTCATAAACCCATCAACACACCTCTCAATCCCTCCGAGGACTCCAAACCTCAGTGTTTTGTTGTTGTTATTGTTTTTCATATTATGGCAATGAATCCATATTAACAAACCTCAGTTTTGAGAGATACTATATTATGGGTCAAGCTGTATCCCCCAGAAAGATGCGTACCTGTATCTATGATGTGAATGTAACTTCATTTGGAAATACAGTCTTTGCAGATGTAATCAAGTTAAGACGAAGTCATTAGTAAGCCCTAATCCAACATGACAGGTGTCTTCAAAAGAGGAAAATGACATATGAAAACAGACACACAGAGGGAGTGCCATGTAATGAGACGCAGAAAGTGCAGTGATTCAGCTGCAAGCCAAGGACCACAAGGGGTGAATGGCTAACCTTAGAAGCTAGGAAGCAGCAAGGTATGACTCTACTCAGAGTCTCAGAGGGAACCTGGCCCTGCTGTCACCTTGACTTTGGACTTCTAGCCTCCAGAACTGAAGGAGAATAAATGTCTGTTGTTTTAGGCCACCCACTTTGTATAGCCGTAGGAAGCAAATACACACTAGGATGATTATGTTAGGAGAATGCCAGTGAGGCCTCTACAGCACTCCTCTTTCATAAGACTTCAGACCACCAGATCAGAAGACTCACAACCTGGTACCACGCACTAAGTCTGTGCAATTCTCAGTTATCTATGAGGACATGAAATGCTACAAACAGTTCATGTCTTTGCCTCTGAGAAAGTATTTTGTACTTCTATTTGAATGTGAGTGACTAGCATTCTGGAAATTTACTACACTTCAAACAATAATGGTAACTTACATATATTGAGAGCTCACCACTCACCAGATGCTCTTTTTTCTTTTTTTTTTTTTTTTTATACTTTAAGTTCTAGGGTACATGTGCATAACGTGCAGGTTTGTTACATATGTATATTTGTGCCATGTTGGTGTGCTGCACCCATCAACTCGTCAGCATCCATCAATTCATCATTTATATCATGTATAACTCCCCAATGCAATCCCTCCCCCCTCCCCCCTCCCCATGATAGGCCCCAGTGTGTGATGTTCCCCTTCCTGAATCAACCCAAATGTCCATCTGTGACAGACTGGATTAAGAAAATGTGGCACATATACACCATGGAATACTATGCAGCCATAAAAAAGGATGAGTTTGCGTCCTTTGTAGGGACATGGATGCAGCTGGAAATCATCATTCTTACCAGATGCTCTTTTAAGAATTCACATGTGGCCAGGCACGGTGGTTCACGCCTGTAATCCCAGGACTTTAAGAGGCTAAGGTAGGCGAACCACAAGGTCAAGAGATCGAGACCATCCTGGCCAACATGGTGAAACTCCGTCTCTACTAAAAATACAAAAATTAGCTGGGTATGGTAGTGCATGCCTGTAGTCCCAGCTACTTGGGAGGCTGAGGCTGAAGAATCACTTGAACTCAGGAGGCAGAGGTTGCAGTGAGCCAAGATCACACCACTGCACTTCAGCCTGGCGACAGAGCAAGACTCTGTCTCAAAAAAAAAAAAAAAAAAAAAAAAAAAAAAAAAAAAAAAAAAAAATTCATATGTATTACCTCATTAAATTCTTACAACTCTGTGAAATAAAATATTATTCTTATTATATAAATTAGAAAATTGAGACAAGAAGAACCTAACTAGGACAAAGTCACATAATTAGAAAGCATCAGAACCACAGTTTGATGACCCTAGGCAGGCTGACTCCAGAGCCAGCTTCTTCACCAGCGTGCCATAGTGCCTCTATTACAAATCCACACTGGATGAATTTTTGATTATTCAGTTTATCCATGTTACTGTGTCTACTCCGTGTCTTTCATCTTCCTCTGCTCTTGTGACTTGTTGTCCATTTCCATGTTTTGAGCACTGGCCAAATCACCACTAGATAACATAAAGGACCCATGTATAACAGAGCCGAATCCCTTCTGCAAATGTGCTCTTTCCTACTTTTCCTAGGGCAGAGAGGTTAAATATTTTGATTTAAAAGGCCTTCTATTCCAATTGAATTATAGTAATCAAAGCTCCTATTTATGTCAACCAAGCACTTAAGCAGAGAAGGTGACAATGTCAGCAAGTCTCTTTCAAGTGCTTAACGTGCATAATCTCTAATCAGGAGTTGGCCGTGCAGTAGAGCAATCTTCCCTATGATCCACAAGCTGGAAGTGATCCCTTCCTCTCTTGAATTCTCCTTAATACTTAATGCTTATTATGACTTTTTAAAGAACTACCTAATAATTATTTGTGTTCACGTGTTACTTCTCTTTTCACATTGTAAATTCCTTAATTTCAAAACTACATTTTTATGTCTGTCTCCCTCAGAGCAACTTCCTTGGTTCCTTGCATAAAGCAAGTGCTCAAAATATATTTTTTGAAATAATAACTGGACAAATATAAATGACTATAATATTAAGCAACTGATCCTGTTGTAATAATATGCTGAATTCTAGAGATAGATTATTCAGTGTACTCAACGTGACATAAAGGAATTTAACCTAAAGAATAAGTTCCTATGTATTACCAAAACTGTAACTTAGACTTAAGGTTGAAAAGTAGAAAAGAAGAAAGTTAGCTTTACAGCAAGGTTCTGATATACCTTTATCTAACCCAAAGACAGTATAAAAGGTAACGCCTCTACTTAAAAGGATAAACAAAACTACAATTTTCAAAATAAAGGAAGTCACACTATTCAATTGGTGTAAGTATTCCAACAGCACTGTTGCAGGAGGACTCAGCTTTGCTGTACTTGAGTCCTTCACATTTGCCTACATGGTGAGACAGCCTACTGGAAAAGAAAGTAGTTTCTAAATGAGAAAGCAAAATGCCTAGATGTTAGGCTTCTATACTCTCCATCTTAGAATTCATATGTCTGGGCTACATTGTGTTATACTGAGAAAAATCACTGCTGTTACCTTTGGGGAAACTGAATTCTAGTTGCAGCTCCACTGCATAGTAATGGGAGAGCCACCTTTCATTGAGAACTTACAAAGAACACTGTTATACTATCTTATCTCATTTAATTTGGATAGTAACTCTGTGACTTTGTTGAGAAAACAGAAGGTCAAAGATGTTAACTCATTTAATAGGTAGCAGAACTAGCACTGAAATCCTGTTATTTCTGTCTCCAAACTCTGTATTCTTTATTCACTCTCTGAGATAGCAAAGGCTAACTGTGTACTCAATATCCAATGTCTCCTTCTTGATTTTGTGTGTGACGGGAACATAAAAATTAAAATCATTCACCTTCCTAGACTCCTGTGGTAGGCAACTTCTAGGATGGCTCTTAATGGTCCCTACTTCCTGATATTCATGTCCTTATATATTCCCCTCTGGTTGAGTGTGGGCTGGACCTACTGACACCTATAACAAATAGAACGGGGCAAAAGTGTTGTAATGTTACTTCTGCACTTAGGCTGAAATAAACTGGTTTCCATTTAGTCTGCTCTCTCTCATTCTATTGCTCATTGGGAGGGAAGTCATCTACAATGTTATGATCTGCCCTGTGGAAGACACCCACATGGCAAGAAATAGGGAACATTACCCAACAACAAAAGAGAAACTGCAGCTCTCAGTCCAACAACGCTTTAGAAATTGAATTATTCCAACAACGACATGAGTGAGCTTAGAAGTGGGTTCGTCCCCAGTCAAGTCTTCAAATGAAACTGCAGACCCAACTGATGCCTGACTGTAGTCTTGTGAGAGACCCTGAGACACAGGCACCCAGCTAAGCTGTTACTGGATTTCCAACCCGCAGGAACTTTTAAATAATAAATGTTGGTGGTTTTAAGCTGCTAAGGTAGGATAATAGGTTATGCAACAATTCCTAACATAATTCCTTTGAAGTTAGTAGGGGTCATATAACTTATAAGATGTTAGCAGAAGTTTAATGAACAGGGCTACTAGAAAAGCTGTTTTCTTGATAAAAGGTACAAAACAGTTTTCATTAGCTTCTGGCACTTTTCCCTCCACCTTTTTCCTTCCTGAAATGTAGATGTCATACCTGAAGTTGGAGCCATCATCTCATATCCATGAGCACAAAACCTATATGAACTTGGGTCCTTACGGCATCATGGCAGTGCCACCCCAACACGGGACTCCCTTTCTCTTGACATTTTGTTACAAAAGAAAAAGAAACCTTCTTTGAGTTCTGTTATTTACAGCCAAGTGGAATTCTAACTAATTTACTCCTTTTCCAGCTTTGGCTGGAGCAGTTTTCTCTATAAATTAATAGATTAATAACAAAAACTACAATTTTCCTACTCAAGTGTGTTGAAGTGTTCTGTTCTTACAAAATGCCATGTAAATATAAGGTATTATTATTATTTGAAGAAATCAAAATATTATTAACATTTAATGACAAGACCAGTTGTAATCTTACTGACAATGAATGGACATGTTTAAGTAATTTTAACTCTTAGCAATATTTTTTTTAAAACCCAATTTACTAGTAAGTTTTCTTCACTAAAATAAAAGTACTTTAGGTAATTATTTCAATAACCCAATAAAACCAATATAAAGTTTCAAATATTTTCCCTGTGTTTTATACAGATTTGATAGTTGTATCTATGTTTTTGAAATAATTCAGAAAACACCTGAAATAAAAGCCCAATAAGTTAAATTTTATGCATACACTTCATCAGCCAGTATCATCTGTGTAACCTACAGGGTATTGTGCATGAAGTGATTAAACAGTATTGCCTTTGGCTGCTGAGACTGAGGGTATAACTTAACAGTGTTGCCCAGGAAGTATCCTGGTGTCTGTTTTTGCACAATGGCGTATCTATTTTCAAATCTGACTCCAGGCAGGAAGCACCTCTTCCCACCAAGGGAGATTTAAAACCCGACTCCTATCTTTGCAGCACACAGAAATTGTCGATTATAGCAAAGAAAACAAAGATGGGGATGTTCAGGCGAGAGATACAGCATTTCATGACCACAGCCAGCAATTTGCAGAACAAACCCGAGAGAAGCAAAGTCACACTTAGAAATCCACAGACAAATTAAGCCTCTAGTCTATACTTAAAGACTGTATTTCAAGAGCATAAGCAAAGAGGAAGACATAATAATGAGCCTACAGCAAAACCTAGACATCCCAGAAACTGCAAAAGCACAGAGAAAATCCAGTCTGGACCATAATTATTTCCCTGACCCCACTGATTAAAGACTCTCATCAGAGCATCTGATGAAGATAAATCTGGAACTAGTTTCAAAAGCCATGCTGTACAGCCTGTCCAATTTATCATATGTAAGAACATGTAGAAAGCTACGAGGTAATCATAATCTGTTGTGGGTTGATTGCTCTCAACAAATCTTTAGACTGTCTTCATAAAACATCAGAGGCATAATGATGCTGAAGTATCTTACATTTATTGAGTGCTTACTGTGTGCCAGGTATTCTTCTAAGAGCTTTACGTGTACTAACTCATTTAATCCTCACAACAACTCTGTGAGGTAATTATATTATGATTATCCCAATTTTATAGATGAAAAAACTAAGTAACGTGCCCAGGAACTAGAAGGTGAGAGAGTTGTGTAGATAATCTCACTCTCGACCACACTAAAAACCCATCCAGATCGTATTATCTGTTGACTAGATCTCACGAACTTTGTCTGGCTATTAGATATTCTTCCCTAGTGTGCTCAAAGTAAGTAGCCCCTCTTACAGAGATGTTATTAATAAGGCTTATTTATGTCTGGGTATGCTAGCCATGCATTCTGGTTACCTACAGCTGTGAAATAAACTATCCCAAACTTGGTTTCAAACTACAGCAATCATTTTATTTTACTCATAAATCTGCAATCTAGGCAAGGCTCCTCTCTGATACACATATTATCAGCTGCGGTGGCTAAAAGACAGTGGGGAGGAGGTGGTTCTACGCCTTAGAATCATCTGAAAGCTTACTCACTCTTTGAGTTGATGCTTGCTGCTAGGTAGGACCTTGGTTTGGGACATCAGCCAGTATACATACACATTTTCTCACAGCATGCTGGCTGGTTTCCAAGCAGCATGCCTAAAGAATAAGGGGGAAGAAGTACACGGCATTTTTATGACTTAGCTTTAGAAGTCACATAGCATCACTTCCAACTGTTGGTCAAGGCAGTCAGAAAGGCAGCCCAAGTTCAAAGAGAAAAGGCATAGGCCCAACCAACCAATGAAAAAAATGTCAATTTATATTGTAAGACGAGCTTGCAGTATGAGATATATTGTGGCAGCTACCATTGGAAAATATGTCACAAGAAGGCAATTAAAGCTGTTCAAAATCTAAACATAATGAACCTACACAATAAATAAATTAATTAATTAAATGATATCAGCAATATCCTACTATTACTAAACACCTCAGGAATTATTTTTTAAAATAAATTTTTTACTGTTTAAATTTCCTTCTATCATACAGCTCTAAGACATTCCGATTTACAATTTAATTGTATCTGATCCAATTTCAACTTCCTTGTACCAAATTTGAAGCTAAATCACCTTTCTATTGGGAACAGTTAGAGAAATAAGGACTGATATCATTAAAGACTAGATTTTTCTCTCATCATGTTAAAGTGGAAAAATGAGCACTGCCACTCAGGTTTTCAAAGATAAAATGACATTTTCAGTAACACCTACTACCTCTGAGATATCTCATCCTGCCCTAAAACAGTGCTATAAATCAAAATCTTGGTTTGTTTTATCAAGATGGCATATCATTTGTAGATCCTTCACTGAGGACCCTGAAAAACAACTCCATCACTGTAATTCATGTGCCTCTAGTCAACGGGCAGTAACAGTTACTGATTTCATTCTGATTAAAAGTACTTAGTAGTATTGTGTCTACAATTCAGGGTCATCTTTTTAAAACTGTGCTGCTTACTTTTTCTTATCCTGATTTTCGCCCTTGAGATATGCTGTTCTCCAGCCTAGAATGCCCTGCCCCGAATGGACCTAAATCTAATACATTACTTAACTCAATCACAAATCTTGATTCCTATACTCATTCTGAATGCACATCACAATTAAGCAAGTGATACCCTTGTGTGGCAAAATTCTTACCTAAAAATCATTTGGAGACATTTGGAATTCCTAATAGAAAGTCTAAGAAGCTCAGAGATATCATATAAATCTAAAGAGACAGTCCATAAGAGCTTTACCTGTTTAGGGTCTGTTGGACAAATAAAGGATTCAGCAAGAGTATGTGTGCCTTCTGGCTTACAGTAAAGCCTAATTGGGTCAGAAGAAGGTGGAATACATGGGAATAGAGTTGTACTCCTGGAGGTTTCTAGGAAAGGGTGAGGAATAAGAACCTAAAGAGAAGATATCAAGGGAGCAGGCTGGGAGGGTGAAATATAGTTAATTGTCTCTTGCTACCAGAATGCAAGTTCTATGAAGACAAGGGTTACTGTTGGTTTGTTCACTGTGATACCCCCAACACCTAGAACAGTGCCTGATTGGTAGTGAATACTCAACCAGCACTTGTTGAAAGAACCAATGATACTGACAGATGGTAATAATCCTTGATATAAAGTACAATGAGAGATGGGAATCCAGGGTTTTACTTTTCTGACACCAGAGACTGTCCTTTAGACCTTGCCTTCTTAGCAATCTACTCATTCTCTCTCCTTCCACACAAGTCTCAGCCAGAATAGAATGCTAAGCTTCTCTGCTATCTGGAGAGTGAGAGTGCAGAGTAGTGTCTCCCCTTACAAATGTAAAGGAACAGAGATATGTCTGTCAGAGAGTAAATCTACCCACATCAACACCACAGGTCATCTTTGGAGTCCAGCTGCAAGTATTCCACCCCAATCGATATCTTCTCCAAAGGAGCATTACTTGAGCCTGGTTTTTTCAACAGCTTGCTAAGCTGACCTTTCATTAAGAGAGTCATAAGGCCACAGAGTCATCAGAGTAGTACTCACTCATCTCCGATTCTCCCTGAGCCCAGTGAAAATTAGCAAGTTAGAAAACATCCCCTCTCAGCCCCTCTTTTCTCTGCCTCTTTTATCAACCACTGCTTTCAGGAATGCCAAGTCAACAGCACCACAAGAATATGTGCAAAAGCCTGGGAAGGCCACAGGATGAACACTTTCCCTTCCTTTGTGCCCTCAGTAAATGTAGCCTGATTTCCAGGTCTGACTTAGTCAACAGGTAGTTACCTAAGGTCAAGTCATTTAGCCCCCAAGGTCTCTGTTTCCTCATTTATAAAACTAGATGTCAGGACAAAAGAAACAAGTGACAGAAGAAACAATAAATAAACTTAAGAGTTTCTTCTAGTAACAAATTCGTCAAATCAGTAAGTAATTATGAAAGGACTCCAAACAATAATCTTTCTTGATAGTGTAAAATAATGGTGCTAGTTAATTCTTTCTTTTAATCTAATGGTGCCACTTATTCCTTGATCAATACATATGCAAATATTCTGCCTGGGTGATACAAGTGAAACCCTGTCTCAAAAATAATAACAATAATAAATAAACATATAAACATGTAAATATTTACTAGGCACTCACATAACCTTGTGCTACTTCTCTGATGTTCTAGAAATTCTTTTTTCTTTTTCTTTTCTTTTTTTTCAGATGGGAGTTTCACTCTGTCATCCAGGCTGGAGTGCAGTGGCACAATCTCGGCTCACTGCAACCTCTGCCTCCCAGGCTCAAGTGATTCTCTCACTTCAGCCTCCAAAGTAGCTAAGACTACAGGCACGCACCACCACACCTGGGTAATTTTTGAATTTTTTGTAGAGATGGGGTTTCCCATGTTGCACAGACTGGCCTTGAACTGCTGGACTCAAGTGATCCCCGCCTCGGCCTCCCAAAGTACTAGGATTACAGGTGTGAGCCACCGTACCCAGCTAAGAACCTGTATTTTTAAATGATACCTAGTTGAGTTTGGTTCCATGTTTTAGGAGTTTTCAGTTCTTGTTTCAAATTCTGAAATATAATATGGTTTGTTCATTTACCCAGTTATTCAAGGGACAGTTAATTAAGTTAAATGCTTATTGATAAACTCTCAATAAAGAAAGAATGATTTGATGGCTTTATAATGGAAGATGTTTAGTTTTGAGATCAGCTAACATGCAAAACTCTTTGAACCAAAACAATGGATAGGCAAGCAAAATGCTGATCATAACTTTCATCTACAAATATTTCCAGAAACTTAATTTCTTCTTAATTACCACTTGCTGAGCATTTACTATGTACCAGAACAAAATTCCACCTTCTCAACAGTCCCCTAAGAAAGATATTATTAGTCTCATAGGACACCTTACAAAAGAGACAGGACATTGTGGAAGACTATACTGTGAATCACACAATCCTGGCTCTAAAGCAGTCATTCCCAAGGGTCACAGGCAATTTCCAACCAAAGTTCTAACATTTCCAAATTTCTGTGTTAATCTGATACTCTTGTGTGTAAACTTGCTGCAGCTTCACAATTAAAATCCAAGCTTATTCACTGGAGACCTTCTTCTTTGTTGCTACTCTGGGTAGCCAGTTGCATAGGAAGTTTTTACTGAATGAATGTGGTGAGGTTTCTTGCCTTGTTGAAAAGCATCAAATTTGGGAGTTATCACAGTGAAGATCACTGTGTCCTTGGGAAGAAGCCATGGCTGTACAATCCTTCTTCCCTAAGCAATTAAGGGGGTGTCTGGTCTGTGCCTTCAGGGTTTGGAGTAAGACCCATCTGTTTGTGCCTTTATACAAGTGCCCTGATGGCAAAATTATCTTCAGTTCCTCAGATGAATCCATCCGAATAGGATATTAATCATCATTAAACAGAAAATCTTTATCTCACTCTTAGAGACTTTTTTAAAGCCAAATATGGTCAGATTAATATATAATGTTTCTAAAGTTAAGCTTCAAATTGGCTTTGGAACAACAATAAACACTGTCACTACACAAGGAAGAAAAATAATGGAAGATATTAACTTGTTTATGGGAAATGGAATCCCTGGCTCCAACATGATCTGGCTGATGGCACTGAAACCTTTAATGGAATTTGAGTTACAACTGCAGAAATAAATGCAATCAGCTCTATTGATTGCTGCAAAGTGGGAGGCAGGGAAGAAAAGTGTAAAATGATTTAAAAGGAATTATAAATTCCAAGGAAAAATGATAATACTACAAATAGATAATTCAGTGTTGCTTGTTAAGATTTCACAGAATTAAAATAAATGAAAGTGTTAATGCTAGTTCTAAGATTCCTATAAGGTGGATATTCCTGACTAGCAACATATTAAATATAATTCATTAAAAGGGATGGTCCATAAGAAGGATGAAGAAAATACTCTCTCAAATTCCAAAAAGTTAGAGACCTAGGGAGGTGGGATATTTTCTGAGTATCAGAGAAAGGTTGTTACTAGGCACTCACTATATGCATAGCCTTCTGCTACTTCTCTGATGTTCTAGAACTTGTATTTTTAAACGGTATCTGCTTGAGTTTGGTTCTACGTTTTAGAAATTTTTGGTTCTTGTTTCAAATTCTGATAAATAGTATGGTTTGTTCATTTATCTGGTTATTCAAGAGACATTTAATTAAGTAGTACTGTATTTAATATATTTAACACTGACTAGGTTCCAGCTCTGGCTCAGATTTGAAAAATACATAGGTAATTAATATAAAGCTACTGATATTAAGGCACTCATCTACCAGTGGAAAGGAGAGAAAAGAGGGAAGAAGGAAGCAAACAAGTGTTGAGTACTCTGTGTACCAAGCACATTACTTGTTGTTTTCTAGCCGTGAGGCTCATGTAATGCTCACAACAACCTGGAGAAGGCAGCTTTATTCCCATTTTACATACACATATCTGTTCTTCTCACTAAGCAATCAAATGTATCTAACTATAACATACAACAGTCTAGGAGGGAGGTCTGCTTAAAAGACAAACTACTTGGCAGGGCGCGGTGGCTCAGGCCTGTAATCCCAGCACTTTGGGAGGCTGAGGTGAGTGGATCACCTGAGGTCAGGAATTCGAGACCAGTCTGACTAGCATGCAGAAACCCTGTCTCTCCTAAAAATACAAAATTAGCCGGGCGTGTTGGCACATGCCTATAATCCCAGCTACTTGGGAGTCTGGAACCCAGGAGGCGGAGGTTGTGGTGAGCCAAGATGGCGTCATTGCGCTCCAGCCTGGGCAACAAGAGCGAAACCCCGCCTCAAAAAAAAAAAAAAAAAAAGAAAAGAAAAGGACAAACTATTTAATGAATAATCAGCTTTTAACTTATGTAAACTCAACATAATAACCTAAAATAAGAAAAAATCAAATTAGTAATAATCAGAGACACGGCATCATTTGCAAATTCAGGGGAATAAGGCATTGCCACAGCAGGCAAGAAAGGAAAGAAATATTTCTTCCCTATAGCTGAGTAAGGAAAAATCAAGTAGTTATACATAAGTATGACAGTGGTCAAAGTAAAATATAGAGTCATCAAAATACTTTATTCATTTCTGCAAACATCCATTATTTCTGAGTAAAAGAATACAAGAAAACATAAAGAAAACTTGGGCATAGCCAAGTTTTCAATAATGTGCAACATATTCACACATGTACATCATGAAAACCAAATGATTTATTAATAACAGTGTTGAAATAGAGACAGCTGGATATTTAATAGTGATATAAAAGCAGTGTAAAAAAATTTTAGTCCACCCAAAATATAATTAGCAATAAGTATATTTTAATCAATAGTAAACTATATGAGTGAAAACCCTGGCATTTGTCAAACTGAACAATTTTTTAATCCTCTAGAGTGAATTCAGACAGATGCCAGCGCAACTTGGATTCCAGATTTATAACACTAATGGCTTCAATTTCAGTAGTTTCATAAAAGAGAAAATGCTTTCACAGAACAGGACACACTGAAACACCATTCAAAATATGACTTAAATAGACAGGCATTTCATGGTAGTGCTGAGATACTTTTACAATCTTCACATTTCCAAGAATGTTCTGGGTATGTTTTCTTAATAGGCATAGATTGCACTCTGTCGAATCTCGAATCCCATTCAGAGGAAGGGCTACAGCCTCCAAATGGAGATATTCAGAAACAATTGCAAAAAATTAAAGCATAATTTATTAACGTCGAAATTTGTGAATCTCCTCTGAAACTGTGAATTTATCCTCCATGTGCAGCATAATTCTTAGAGAAGCAGTAATTGTATTGATTTTAAGATAATTCAGTAACAGAACATGAAGAAGCAGGCTGCATTTGGCAATCACATCTCCCACTGGAAGCTAAGTACCTATACCCTAGAAAAACAATGTGAAGGTTTAAATATATATATATATATATATACACACACACACACACACACACACACACACACACACATATATATAAAATACAATTCCAATGTCAGTGTGTTTGGAACAATGTCAATTCAGGAAGAAAGTATAGAGCCAAATAGGTAGGTGGCTCTTTCAGAAGTGTTTAAATATCAAGAAGTCCTGATTACAAAGCCTGGTAAATCTATTTAAAAAGATAAGACATGTGCTATAAACTAATTAGACCTAACATATATCTATTGAACACTCTGCCCAACAATTACAGAGTTACATTCTTCTGAAGTGTACACAGAGCATTCTCCAGGCTAGACCATACGGTAGGCCATAAAACAATCCTAAAAATATATTTTGAAGAATTGAAATTATACAAAGCATATTTTCTGACCACAGAGGAACTAAATTAGAAATCAGTAACAGAAAGAAATTTGGGAAATTCACAAATATGTGGAAATATTAAAAACATACTTCCAAATAACCAATGAGTCAAAAAAAAAGGCCAGGTATGGTGGCTCACACCTATAATCCCAGCACTTCAGGAGGCCAAGGTAGGCAGGCTGCTTTAGCTCAGGAGTTTCAGACCGCACTGGGCAACATGGTGAAACCTTGTGTACTCCAAAACTACAAAAAATTAGCAGGGTATGGTGGCATGCACCTGTGGTCCCAGCTACTCAGAAGGCTGAGTTGGGGGGATCTCTTGAGCCCAGGAGGCAGACATTGCAGTGAGCTGAGATGGTGTTACCGCACTCAGCCTGGGCAACAGAGCAAGACCCTGTCTCAAAAAAATAATAATAACAAAATAAACAAGGAAAATTAGGAAATACCTTGAAATTAATGAAAATTAAAATATAACATACCAAAAATTATGAGATATAGCAAAACCAGTGCTTAGAGGGAAATTTATAGCTGACAACACCTATATCAGAAAGGAGATTTTATTTCAAATCAATAACCTATTGTTCTACTTTAAGACACTGGAAAAGAAAAGGAAACTAAACCTACAATAATCAGAAGGAAGAAAATTATAAAAATTAAAATAATTTTAAAAGGAGAAAAAAACAAAAAGCTAAAAGACTGAGCTTTGAAAACACCAACAAAATTTATGAACTTTAGGCTACACTGACCAAGAAAAAAAAAAAAAAAAAAGACTCAAATTTCTAAAATCAGGACTGAACAGGCCAGGCACAGTGGCTCATGCATGTAATCACAGCACTTTAGGAGGTTGAGGCAGGTGGATCACCTGAGGTCAGGAGTTTGAGACCAGCCTGGCCAACATGGTGTAACCCCATCACTACTAAAAATACAAAAATTAGCCAGGCATGGTGGTGCACGCCCGTAATCCCAGCTACTTGGGAGGCTGAAGCAGGAGAATCACTTGAACCCTGGAGGCGGAGGTTGCAGTCAGCCGAGATCATGCCACTGCACCCCAGCTGGATGACAGTGTGAGACTGTCTAAAAAAAAAAAATCAGGACTGAACGAGGAGGCATTTCTACCAACCTTACAGGAATAAAAAGGACCATAAAGGAATACTATAAAAATACTATGCCAACAAATTGGATAATTTAGATTAAATGGACAAATTCTTAGAAAGATACAAACTACCAAAACTGATCCAAGAAGAAATAGAAAATCTGAATACATCTATAACAACTAAAGCAATTAAATTAGTAATTTTTAAACCTCCCACAAAGAAAAGCCCAAGCTTAAATGGCTTCACCAGTGAGTTTTACCAAACATTTAAAGAGGAGTTAATACTAATTATTCACAAACTTTCACAAAGAATAGAAAAGGAAGGAACACTTCACAACACATTTCATGAGGCCAGTATTGCCCTGATATCAAAACCAGACAAAATGAAAAAAAAAAAAAAAGCTACAGACAATTATCCCTTATGCGAAACTCTGTAACAAAACACTAGCATAAAGACTCTAAGACCACGTAAAAATTATTACACCATGACCAAGGGGAATTTATCATAGAAATGCAAAGTTGATTCAATATCTGAAAATCAATTAAGGTAATATACCATATCAATAAAATAAAGGACAAAAACCACATGATAATGTCAATAGATGCAGAAAAAGTATCTGACAACATAAAATACCTTTCATGATAAAAAACACTCAATAAACCAGGAATACAGAAGAATTTCTCAACCTAATAGAGGACATCTATGAAAAACTCATGGCTAACATCATACATGATGGAAGACTATATACTTGCAATAAGGAATCTGAAAATGGAATGAAGAAAACAATTCAATTTACTATAGCCTCTAAATGAATAAATTACTTAGAAATAAATTTAACAAAATGTGCAAAATTTACATTCTGAATACTATAAAATGTTGTTGAACGAAATGAACAAATATCTAAAAAACAGAAAGTCTTCTGTTCATGAATCAGAAGACTTAATATTGTTAAGATGATAGTAGTCTCAAAATTAATCTACAGATTTAAAACAATCGCTATCAAAATTTCATCTCTGTATTTTGTAGAAAATGACAAGCTGATTTTAAAATTTATATGGAATTACAAGGGACTCAAAATAGCCAAAATAATCTTCAAAACAAAGAAAAAAGTTGGAGGATTTAGACTTCCTGATTTCAAAACATACTGCAAATCTACAATAACTAAGAGAGTGGAGTGCTGACATAAGGATAGACATATAGATTAATGGAGTAGAATTACGAGTCTAGAAATAAACCCTTAAGTTTATGATAAATTTATTTTCAACAAGGATGCCAAGACATCTCAATGGAGAAAAAACAGTAATTTCACCAATGGTTCTAGCACAGCTGGATATTCATATGCAAGAATAAAGTTTGACCTACCCCTTTTCATGCCATCTACAAAAAAAAAAATTGACTCAAAATGGATTATATCTAGATGTAAGAGCTAAAACTATAACTCATGGAAGAAATTATAACAATAAATCATTGTGACACTGGGTTAGGTAAAACCTTATCAGATATGACACCAAAAATACAAGTGACAAAATAAACAATAAATAAAATGAACTCCATCAAAATTTAAAACTCATTCTTCAAAGGATACCATCAGTAAGGTGAAAATAACATTCAAAGAATAGGAGAAAAATTTTGAAACCATGTATCTGATATAGGACTTATATCTAGAATGTACAAAGAACTATTAACACTCAATAACAAGAAGACAAATAATAAAAATGGGTAAATAATCTCAACAGACATTTCTCCAAAGAAAATTCATAAATGGCAAATGGGGACACGAAAAGATGCTTAATATCATTATTTATCAAGGAAATGCAGATCAAAGCCACAGTGAAGTACTAGTTCACATCTACTAGAATGGTGGATGATAAAAACATAACACAAGTGTTGGACATGAAGAAACTTATACATTGCTGGTAAGAATGTAAAGTGGTACAGCTGCTTTGGAAAACAGTTTGGCTGTTCTTCATGAGGTTAAATACAGCTACCATATGACACTGCAATTTCACTCCTAAGTATACAACCCAAGAGAAATGAAAACATATGTCCACATAAAATCTCGTACATGAATATCTATACCTGCATAACTATTAATAGCAAAAATGTAGGAACAACCCAAATGTCCATCAACTGATGAATGGATAAATAAAATATAAAATGTGTTATATACATACAATGGAATATTCTTTGGCAATACAAATGAAACATAATACTAAGTGAAAGAAGCCACTTACAAAAGACCACATATTGTATGGCTCCATTTATATGACATGCCCAGAATAGGCATATCTACCGAGACAGAAAGTAGATCAGTGGTTGTCTAGGGGTAGAGACTTTCAGAGTGGGGAGGGAAGAAAAAGGAGTGACTACTTAATGGATACAAGGTTTTCTTTTTAGAATTATGAAAATGTTATAAAATTGATGTGATAATGATTACACAATTCCGTGAATATGATTAAGTCATTGGCTTGTACACTTTAAATGACTGAATTGTGTGTTATGTAGATTATACTTCAACAAGGCTATTAAAAATGCGAACCAACAATTTGAAACTCTTTCACAATTAAAAGAAAAAGACAAAGTACCTGAATGCACAAAGAAGTTCTAGACGCAGCCACCATCTGAGGCGACACAGCAGAACTGAGAAACTCTGTCTCTGTTGCCTAATGGCCTTGGAGTCTAAAGAGCAGCCCCAGAGAACCACCTCATCTACATCAAAATTATCTTCACTTCATCAATTGCTCCTTTGCTACACAAGGGAATAGAGAAACCCAGGCCAAACCCATTGAATCCCCTCTCCCAGACCACAGGAGTAAAAATGGCAGGTAGAGAAAATGGAGCAACTGGTGCCAGGAAGCTAGAGATTGACCCATCCTGGAAGACAGAGTGACGTGAGATTGGAATTTCACCAAAAACCATACCCCATTGTTTCCACTTTCCTGAATATTTAGGAATTAGGTGGATTCCCCTCATCCTTCCACTTAGTCACATTAAAATCTACCTACTGAAAGAAGTTCTTACGACTCCCACATCTCAATCTAAACCTGAGAAAAACCTTCTACACTTCCAGAAAGATCTATTAGAGGCTGCTCACTTAAAAGGAAGAAGGGAGAACCAGCACTGATTTGTCATTTCCCAGGAACTAGGGCATGAGTTCCCCACGCAGCATCCAGCTGAAGACCTCAGAAGATGCATTTGGCAACCACTGGACGGAAAGACTGATAGAGAAAAGGGTCATGCTTAAGTTTCGGCTGTTCTCCAACACCGGACCTGGTGAGTTCTACGTTTAATGAACAATTTAAAAAAATGAAACCTCTGACCAAATCTGCAGCATAAGAGTGACATTTCCCTAAGAATTTAATAGGAAATTACAAAATCCTCCTCTTGAGTATTTTTACAACGAGGCATGTCATACATAGAGCATATGCATTTGCTGCTCCCACCAAGATTCAAGAACACATTGTCTCCATTAAATAAGGACAGGAAAGCTGGGAGCCGTGGCACGTGTCTGTAATTCTGGCTGCTTGGAAGGCTGAGGTGGGAGGATCACTTGAGCCCAGGAGTTAAAGACCAGCCAGGGAGACAAACACAATGAAACTGTATCTCAAAAAATAAGAAGAATAACAAGAGAAAAAGAAAAGTGGATAGTAAAATTAAAAAGTGCTTTAAAAGAAATTAAGTTCTCACCAACAACAATATAAAACAGACTTTACACAACAGAAAATGAGTAAGAATGAAGAAAAAACTTGAGAAAACACCCAAAAGAAGAAATAAAGAGAGGAAAAGGATAAGAAGCCCAAAGCTAGTCAATATGAAGGTCTGATCAGAAGTCCTGGCTATGAATGGATCCTCTATTTTGACCTGGATGACAATCTAGCAGGAAAATAATTCTGAGAAAAGTTAAAAACTTATCCAAAGATCACACAACTTATAATTTGCAGAGCTGAGATACAAACTTACGTCTCTATGGCCTCTAAATGTATGTTTTTATTAATCACATCACACAGTTTTCAAAAGATATACTAAAAGAAAACTTCCAAAACCTGGGAAAGGGCTGCTGATTTTCATGTGTTCAAAAAGTTTCATTAAATAAAATCTAAAAGCAATATCCATAATTTGCAAAATTTCAAATTTCTAAAACCAAGACAAACTGAGTTTGGATTTTCCCCTGTAATAATAAATGCCAGAAGCCAGTGGGGTAATGTCTATAACTGTGATGATATCCAAAATAGTTGCTGCTATCCATATGTGGCTATTTAAGCAATGAAAATAAAATAAAATAAAAATTTTGGTTACTCAGTGACACTAGTCATATTTCAAGGGTTCAAAAGCCACATGTGGCTACTGGTGACTGTATTAGAGAGATGCAAGATACTTATGTCATTGCAGAAAGTTCTATTAGAAAGGCTGGACCACAGAGTTTTGAATAAAAGATTTTGACTAAATAATTTCATAGGGAAGTTGGAATTTCTGTTTCAACGTTAGAAAAAACACTTTTCAGTTATGTACAAACTATAGAAAGTATACTACCCAGGTACTTTTCTGATTAAAAAAAAAAAATGTTTGTTTATGTATACAACCCTCCTGGCTAGTCTCATTTTAAATTCATGACCACAAATCACAAATGGGCACTAAGAATTGCCTGGAATCCCACTGCAGATCCCTGATAAGTTCATTTTACATATTCTTTTCTCTTGCCAAACTTTCAAACTAGCCTCCCCACACACACACTTGCCCATCACCCCACTCCCAATCACCAAAGACCTCATCTCATTCTTCAAAGAGAAAATAAAACAGGACAGGAATCCATCTGCCTCAGATAAGGCCCATATTCTGTCTTCTCTCCTTACAAATGAAGAGTCTACAAACACCAACCTTTTTAGCTGCCTTGGCCCTCTGTCCATTTCAGAAACAATACTTCTGCCATTATTTCCTCTCTTCCTGGCTGCATTAATATCTTCCTCTTTACTGAGTTGTGCCCACTAGCATTAAAACATGCTCCAATGCCTTCTTTTAAAAAGGAGTATTTGGGCCTAAGTGCCCTTAAACTATAATGATCTCATTTTTCTTCTCCCCTCATTTGAGTCTAAGCTCAAAAGGACCTCCCTCCTCAAAGTACGCTTTGCTGACCACCCCATCCAAAGCTGCCCACACCTCACATGCCCACAATTCACTACCACATTCGGATGTTTTCTTCATAACAATGATAACATCAGGAGAAAATAGTTCCAAGACTGAGGAGATCTCGTCTGTCTTGTTCATACCTACATCTCAATGAAGCAAACAATAATAAAAAATAATAAGAGTTTTAACATGCTGTAGTCCAAACTGGGTTATCTCATTCAGTTTTCACAGCAGTGAGAAACACATGATTAATATCTTATTTTATAGCCCAAAAAACTAAGACCCAGGGAAGTTATGCAACTTGCCCAAGGCCACAAACATAGGGAAGTTGGAATTTTCGTTTGAAGGTTAGCAAACCCTGGTGGTAGGGCCTTACTAGTGGGGGTAGAGCCAGGTTGAAACCCAAGTAGACTATCTCCAAAGCCCATGCACTCAACAACTATACTTTGCTGTCTCTCTATATAATAAACAGTATTCAAACACACTTTTTGTTAACTGAAAGAAAATTTTGACCAAGTTATGAAGAAACAAAGCAAAATTGTAACTCAAGAAAGAGAAGATTAAGGAAATGAATATTAAAACCAACTAGAAGTCATAAAGATAATGGCAAAGGGTATTAACCATCACCAAGGAAAAGTATCATACAGAACTATCTAAATAATTCACGTACATATGAGAGCACAAGGAGATGCCTAAAAATGCAAAAGAGGATTCACAGTAAAGATAACCAAAAAGAAAACAGAGAAAGAAGATATAATTATATATCATGGTTCCATCTACTTATAATTTTTGTTAATCCTTGGTCAAAGTGTGATATATTTTGGTAACAGATGATCACACCTGCTACACTGAACACTCATTCCCCTGTTCATTTATCTTACACCTTCCTGCACCCATAATTTTTCTCATGCTGTTCTCCTTTCAAAGCCCCCAATTTTTCTTCTTCCCTCCCATTAAGTTGTTCCACATTCAGGAGCTCAAAGATTTCTCTTTCTTGATTTCAAAATCTTTGCTACAGCTCACAGAGTGACAGATCACATGAGAGCACAAATTTCTATCAGGCATTACTCTTTTCACGTTTACTGTCACCTTGAACTAGGCAAGGACCTCTCGAGGGAAGCAACTCTAACTCTGTCTTGTACATCTCTTTCTCTTCTCAGGGTCTAGCACAGTATTTTATAAATAAATTAGGTAAGTACCACAGGGCAAAAGGAATACCACATGTGTTCAATCTAATGGGACCATATCACATAATATCTAGGACCATATCACATAAAAATCAAAGAATACTATGTTTCTATGAAACAGATCATGTTAAAAATTAGCTATATTTCTCCGAATCTTCATTTATTTCTAGCAAAATAACAGGAATAATATTAGCCACTACTACTACCTAATCACTTCTCTTACTGTGTGTCTGCTAATGTGTCTAACCAACAATTTCTATCTGCCTCCAAAGCATCTTTCAAATGCCATCCCTTCGGAGAGCTTTCAATTAATTATGGACAAGCAATTGAACTGTAGTCTATAAACTTCCATGTTAGCTTTGCACTCTAATTTAGGTTGTTCTGTCTCCTCACCTACAGCAGTTCTAGTAAAGAGGATTTTAAAATTCAGCAAGTTCATGAGGATACTTCAACATCAACAGACAATCAGTGCAAACACTGTTGAAAGGAGCTGTTATAATTCTTCTCTGTTTTCTGGCATATAGATTTTGGATATTCTGGCTTGACTCTGAATTTTGCCCAAGTTCATGATATAGGGTTGTCAGATTTAGCAAATACAAGAAAACATACGATGTCAGGTTCAATTTGAATTTTAGATAAACAATAATGTTTCAGGATAAGGATGCCCCAGGCAATATTTGGGTAACATATTCCATAAGATATCCTTATCCTAAAACATTATTTGTTATTTATCTGAAATTCTAATTTAACTGAGTATCCTGTATTTTATCTGGCAACTTACCCTAGTGGGTAGAAATGAGACCACCTAAATTTCTGCAACCATCTTCGCTCAGCAATTATGTCCGACTGTCTGAACCTATGATTTTGTAAAATGCTTCCAGGCCAGTTCAACCTATCCCTGTCTTACTATACTTGCTTATACTAGCTCTGTTCCTACCAGATATTTTTGAAAAGAGTTCTGATTGTCTCTCCAGATTTGCTCTAGCTCAGCTCTTTGCCTTAAAAGGGCCAACCCTCCACCAGTGTTTCCCCCACATAAATTATACTGAGAGCTTGTAGGGTATCTAAATTCTGTTCATAGGCTCCAGGAGTAAAAGAAAGAGGGGAAAAAAGCATTAAGATCCATGCACAATCACTGAGAAGAAGGCAATGGATGCAAGACAATAAATATTTTCTGTGAGACCCTGGGGTTAGAGAACATTTATCAGTACATTCAACCAGTGTAGACCAGAGGTCACAAGCTGACAGACCCAGACATGCATTATTTGGCTCACATCATGTGATCCTCTGTAGTCTTTTTGAATGTTTTCAATTAATTATCCAAACATAATAATCAGGATACTACCTAAAGGCTCTCTCTGTGTTTTCCCTTGAAAAGGAAGACCCAGCAACTCTGTGCCTGCATCCCTACATGGTAACTAGAGACTGGAGCTAAACGGCAGCTGTCACAGAATGGGATACGCGCATGTTCTCTCAAGACCCCACCACTCACTCTTGTCTCACGTGCATCCCACTGAACATAGAGCAGCCTTGGAGTCTGTGACTCTCTCATAGATACCCTTGGCTTTTCACAAGTCCACACAAGCAGCCAGCCCAGTTCCTCCTTTCTATCTGCAGAGATTTCATAAGTGTGTCCAGCATATCACACCTGACAGGTCCCAACCTTCCATTGTACTTGCCAGTCATTTATACATTGTTACATCCTGAAGAAGAAGAGTATGTTCACCCAGATATAAAACCAAGCTGAATACAACACAACACAGAGAGCTTTGCACATGGAAAAAGGAAAAATATATATATCCTGAAGAAAATATGCACCCAGTTGTAAAACCAGAGAAAAATGTGAGGATTAGAGTCCTGAAAGTACTGTATATTGAATAAACAGTATTAGATTCAAACTCGATTGTAACAAATGCAGTACTTACGCTATTATTAGAGCAATGATAAATGCAACTGATTCTTATTCAAAAGAATTGTAGCACAACTATTTTTTCCCACTCAAAACACAGTGCTTGTGAATTGTACAATCTGTCAAAAACTGAAGACAACCTGAAGCAACACATTTAAATCGGCAAATCTTCGTGTTGAAATTCACTGACCTAAATATCAAAGGATGTAAATGACACACTGCCACAAATTATACCAATAGAATAGGTGGTAAACACTGCACATTGGTAATGGAACAGACTGGAACACAGAATGTTGGTGTAGTGCATTATCTCACATTTATTCCTCAAACTTCCCCAACTTCTCACTAAGGTTCTGTTATGCTAAATAGGAGATAATACTGGCCTTTTCCACAAGGCAATTCACACAACAAAGCACATTAAAATTCTCTATTCCATTTAAAGAAACAAAAACAATTATTTCGTTTTCTTATAACAACCACGTATGATTAATTGGGTTCATGATTCAGGACATCTATTTTCTTTTCTCATTTTTAGAGAGTCAGGTAATCATTTCTAAGAGAACCCAGATATATCCAGTAGAATTACACAATGGTTTTCTTATTTCCTTTTCTTTACCTACTTTTTTTTTCTTTCCTTTCTTTCCTTTGCTTTTAATATTTAACTTCAGAGACTTCTCTAAGTAAAGAAGTCCTTTGTACTTATCAGGTGAAATGAGAATCACAGTTGGCTTCTTGCCACAAGGGAAGGGTATTTGGAGAAGAGTCAACCACCACTCATGCCTCTCCCCTGCCCAGAAGCACCTTGGATTTTCCTTGCTTTATGCCTTGTGTTTCCCCTGGCTGAGTAACGGCAGGTATTAGGTTCCTCTAGACACGATGTATTACAGGGAAATGGCAGCGATGATCTGGAAGGGCAACACCGGCCTTCTTTCCCCCTGAGCACTAAAATCCTAAACATACAACTTAAAAAAAAATTTATAAATGTGAACACCACCTTTCGGTAATTTATATTAATATATCATCTCACCCTCTTCTCCTCCTCTTCCACCGTCCTTCTTTCCGCCCAGACTCCAATATACCAATTTGTTTGAACAGTTTTACATTCAAAGTGTCCAACTATTGCTAAAGGAATGGATAAATTGTTGTACTTAGACTATTATGTTTTGTCATTTATAGTATTGTTTTTCCAATTAACTTCCTGATTACGTAATTCTACACTGTTAATTCTGTAATACATTCTGACATCTTAAAAATGATCATTCTGGCCAGGCGTGGTGCCTCATGCCTGTAATTCCAGCACTTTGGGAGGCTGAGGCAGGCAGAGTGCCTGAGCTCAGAAGTTCGAGACCAGCCTGAGCAACAGGGTGAAATCCCATCTCTACTAAAAATACAAAAAATTAGCCAGGCATGGCAGTGTGCACCTGTAGTCCCAGCTACTCGGGAAGCTGAGGCAGGAGAATTGCCTGAACCCAGGAGGTGGAGGTTGCAGTGAGCCAAGAGTGCAATGGTAATTGCACTCCAGCCTGGGCGACAGAGCGAGATTCCATCTTCAAAAAAAAAAAAAAAAATTATTCCTACCATTTTCCCTCTTTATCCCATCCATTTATAAATGAAATTATCAAAAGAAAGAAAATAGACATGCATTAATTTCCTGATGCTACTATAATAAGCTACCTTATTGGGACACCACACAGAAAAAAAAAAACATGAGTTAAACGTTGAGCACCACATGACAGCAAAACCCATTACAAATAACTTTTACTTTAAGTTTAAAGGGAAATAAAAGTATTATAAAGTTGGGAATGGAATTCATTTTGAGAAAACTGGACTTATTTGGTCAAGCTTATCTAAGATAGGGCACAATCATGAACAAATACTGAAATGTATGCATAACAGAAAAAGAAAAAAATTTAATACACTATGAAAGAAATAAAAGCAATGGGGAAATCCATCTTCCAGTGCAACCATGAGAGCATTTTGCAAAAGTCATAAGATGAACTTTGTTGCATTAACTTAAAAAAAAGACAAAAATAAAATATCAACTTTTGTCACTGTGGACAGGAAATATGAAAGAACTTTTACCATTCTATAAGGATCTGACCAAAGCAGTCATAAGTAGGAGATAGAAAGTAGTCTTCAGACCACATGGAAAATTTACAACTTGCTGCCTTCTCCCCTTCATAAAATTCAAATACCTTACAAAACAACCTCAAATATTTTAGAAACTAATTTTCCATCCCTTCTTCCATAGCTAATCTAAATTTGGAGCTTAGAAAAGGAATAATACAGTGATAACATCTTCCATCCATCATAGATATGTTGTTGATATGTCAAAAACTATGTCACTAGCAAAGTTCTGAAATACAAAGATGGTAAGGAAATCCACTACAATGATAATATCATCTGACAGCCATCGTGTGCTTATGCTTGGCCAGGCATTGTGCTAAGTACTTAACTTGGGTGATCTCTTTACAACTCACAAAAATCTTATGAGGAAGGTACTATTTGCATATAAATTTTATAGTAAGAGAAAAATGAAGTCAAGCTACCAGGAGTAGAAGTATCAGAGCCGGGATTCAAACACAGGCAGCCTGTGGAAAACCATCCACTGCCACTGCTGTGTGATCACACTTGTTGTTGAGTGCTCACTGAGTGCCAGGCACGGCGCTAGGCATTCTCATACGTGGAAGAAGAGATTCCTCACAACTTTCCTGGGAGGTAGGTATCATTATTAAACCCAGCTAAGAAAACTGCCACACAAAAAGATTATCCACCTTGCCTAGAGTCACAGAGTTAGTAAATGATACATCAGGCCTGGCGCGGTGGCTCACGCCTGTAATCCCAGCACACTGGGAGGCCGAGACGGGCGGATCACGAGGTCAGGAGATCAAGACCATCCTGGCTAACGCTGTGAAACCCTGTCTCTACTAAAAATACAAAAAAATTAGCGGGGCGCAGTGGCGGGCGCCTGCAGTCCCAGCTACTCGGGAGGCTGAGGCAGGAGAATGGCGTGAACCCGGAGGGCGGAGCTTGCAGTGAGTGGAAATCGCGCCACTGCACTCCAGCCTGGGCGACAAAGCGAGACTCCGTCTCCAAAAAAAAAAAAAAAAAAAAGTAAATGATAGATCAGCATTAAAACAGAACAAGGAAGACCTGAAAGTATGGTTAACAACTACACCAATGGTAAAGACTAGTGACTTACATCACATTTAAATAAGACTGACCAAGTAAGAAAAGGAATCCAGTCATCTAATCTGCCCATGAAACCTTAAACCTCCATTGCCCTGGACTTCCATGCATAATATCCATATGCCAGCTCCTCGGCTTTTCAAAGGTGAGGATTGGATTAGGCAGCATCAATGCTTTTAATACATCTTAATGAGACAGACAGTACCTGTTTTCCTAAGGACCTGACACACTTAAGGGTAAATAAATATACAGGGAAAGGGATAGAAAGAGACATCCAGAAACAAGTCAGAAAAAAATACAAGCACCAAAGGCAAGTGAAAACTACTTTTCCAACAGCTGCCTGTGTCTCAGTCAGGTAGGCTGCTAGGCACCAACATTAAACAAAAAAGCCAGGCAAGGTGTGGTGGCTCGAGCCTAATAATACCAGCACTTTGTGAGGCTGAGGCAGGAGGATCACTTGAGCCCTGGAGTTCAAGACCAGTCTGGGCAACACAGTGAGACCCTGTCTCTACAAAAAATTAAAAACATTAGCTGGGTGTGGTGGTGCACATCTGTAGTCCCAGCTACCAGAGTGGTATAAAGGTGTGGGGGAGAGGGGTTGAAGTGAGAGATCGCTTAAGTCTGGGAAGTCGAGGCTACAATGAGCTGTGATCACGCCACTGCACTCTAGCCCGGGCAACAAAGAGAGATCTTGTCTCAAAAAAATAAAAAATAAAAATTTTAAAAGCCACATTGACAGCCATCATCTGAGGGTAATTTCTAGTGCATCTACGAGGCTACTGGCTGGCACAAACCTAAGGACAGAAGGGAGCAGGCTCCGAAGGGAGGGATGGAGGAAATAATTTGGCCCAAGGCAGAGATCAGCAACAAAAAAGGGCTTTTGTTTGATAGTGGTGTGTGTGCTGCTTTCCCGTTTACCCATGTACAAAGTCATAAAGACAATCTGTTGCCTTGGTTTGTACAGCAAATACATACATGGGCAATGTTTCCTCTAGTTCTGATGAATTCAGAGCTTAAGTAGAGTTTGGCCCATCACTGCTCACCTTCAGTTTCCCTTGAATGTCTAGAATGGGAAATAAGACTACAGAACAAAATCAATCGTAATAAAACTTCTATAACATAGGATAATATACATGTATTTAAACTTTTCTTTTTGACAAAAGACAGAAAACCATCAAATCCCACTCTATTCATTGAAAAGTTGGTGCCAGTCTAAATGCTAACAACTTTCACTAGAGAGGAGAGAGAGCACAGTGGTGATGGGCAGGGGGTAGAGGGATAAAAAATGCCTTAAATAACTCATTACATCATTATGATTTTCTTCCTGTTGTCACACATACACAACTACTCAAATACATAAGAAGTACAAAAGAACACTCCGTACCAGTGTTCAATATGATATCTCCCAAAATTCAGGGCAACAAGATTCATATGGGGGGGATAAAGGACTCTAACTCAGCATTTATTCAGAAAAGTAATATCCCCAATATGTGTTATGAATAGATACAATCTGCCTTTCTCTTCAATAATTTTTAATAATCCATTGCATTTCTACTACGGACAGAAAGGTAATGTAAAAAAATAACTCCCCTCATCCCCCCCCCAAAAAAACAAAGACAAATCAAAGAAAAAGGAAAAAAAAGAAGAGTGATGGGCAAATATGATGTTGGTATTGAGACTTTCACATGTAATTGTTGTTTTAATAAATATACAATGTCTAAGAGTTTGTTAGACAGATGAGTTCACTACACATCTGTTGTTCCTCTTGTTACTATTGTCAGTCATATGTCACTTATTTTCAATGCCATCCCCATCAACATCCCTGCCACCACAGGAAAATCATGGTCATGGTGTGACAGCAGTCTTGTCACACAAATCAAAGATAATTTTCTTGCACAATCAATGCCTTTGATATCTATACTATCGACTTGTGGGGATTTAACTGCAGTCCACAATCATTAAATTTTACAAACAGCTGTGTTCTAGGCCTACAATGTGCATCAACATCTCTGAAATAATATTGCCTATATAAGGATAAGTTTAACAACAACAACAACAACAAAAAACAATCATGGCATATTCAGCTGAGGAAAATGAAATAGGAACCCACAGAGTTTTCGCAGAAATAACAACTCATGAATAAAACATCTGCACAGTATACTGCTTCAGAAGGAATCAATCATAATAAAAGCTTCTATGACATAGGATAATATACATGTAGTTAAACTTTTCTTTTTGACAAATGACAGAATACTATCAAATCCCACTCTATTCATTGAAAAGTTAGTGCCAGTCTAAATGCTAACAACTTTCATATGTGCATAGGAGATGGGAGGAAAAGGGGGTACTGCCCCATTCATGCTCAAAGTACAGTTTATACCCAGAAAAATGAATTGAAAACTGAAAGAAAATCTGCAGAAATAGCCCATTCTTTGGGGGGAAAATGTGGAGTTTGGATAAGCAAGTCTCAATTCCATCCACCATATTGCATGTAAAGGTTTATCTTAAAGACTTCCAACAATAAGGCTATGCATTCACTTTAACAGAAGGCCACTCAATACGTCATTATTTACATTCTGCTTACTCTCAAAAAAATGTTATTTAACGTGCAATAAAAGACACATCAAATTAGAGATTATAAAATAGCAGTTGGGCACAGTGGTTATGAACCCAGACTCTGGAAGTAGAGAGGATGGGATCTGAATTCCATCAATACAATGTACTAGATAGGTGACCTTGAGCAAGTTACTTAACATCCCTACCCCTCAGGTTTCTCACCTGGAAAACTGAAATGATAATGCCTTCTTTTTAAGGGACTGTGTGATATACAGGAAGTGCTAGCACAGTGTTCAAACAGTAAGTGTTAAAGAAACTATAGGTGCTATTAATTTTGTAACTAATAACAGTAAAAGATTCTAGAAGAATCTATAAATATAGATTGTCCTTAGTAATAATTTTTTTAAAAATCCATATGCTTTCACTAACAATATGTGCACATGATAGTTATAAAAATTAAAGTACTTGATCCCTTCCCTTCTCCAGGAAAAAAAAAGTCATTTCACCTTGATACAAAAGTACACTATAAGAAAACCTGCAAATGTGAGATAAAATGTGTTTCAAGAATTAATCTTATATTTGTTTCAAGGGCCTAAGCAATTGAGACACTGGAGTTTTATATCAAAATAGGATAGCAATGACTTTGGTCTGAAATATTTTAAGTGCAAGATCAAGACCAGCTGGCTATTTTAATCATGATTTTTATTTTAGAAAACTGCATCTTCTTGTGTCCCCAGACTGAATTAGCTATAAATTGTTTCCCCTAGGACTCAAGCAAAAAAAGTAAGGTATTCGATATTGTATATGTAATTGCTGAAGATTTTAAAAGGGTATTATTTAGCTTTCTTTTTGAGGGTAATCAGCCACTCGTTTCACCTGTTTTGCTAACAACATGGAGGAAGATGCTTACCTTTCAATTAACTTTGACAGAAGGCCACGCATGCAGCTCATCTGAAGGCTGTACTGAGTTATTTGGTGCTGTTAAAAAGCAAAACAGCTAGGAAGCATTACTATCTTTTATTATTTAGGAACAAAATTTTATCTACAAAGAGCACATTTTTACCCACTATTATTCTCAGAGTGATTTAGCATGATGCAGACTTTAAAGAAGTATTAACACCTGCAGTCCATGCTGAATTATAGTTGACCCCAAAATGGTTTCTGTTTGTGAATTCAAAGACTGACCATAGACTGCTCAACATTGTGAAAGTCCTTCATTGCTCCTGAACATATTATTGAAATAGACTACAACCTGTTAATCCTCATCCAAGACTAATCATAGGACTAAATGAGGGCCACTCAATAAAGTCTGTGCATTTTTAAATAGCACCTAGTAAAAGGACAGATATATGAGTGTGGGAAACCAATGGCTACCCTCTTCAAGATAGTATAAGCTGCACTTGGAGTCAATACTGAAGAAATTCTAGTTAATATAACAAATATCAGGGCCCATCATATAGAGCATCATTTCAACAGTTCTCATCCCAATTACTTCTCTTTTGACTTTCAAATAACATCTCCACATTAAGCTTTTACTAAAGAGAGAGGTGTAATGAATGCAAGGACGTATTTCTAGGCAGCTGAACCACTATCCTAAGAGGGTGTTTATTAATGATTTGGTGTCAATCTAGACAAGGTTTCTATAGGTACACCATGGGACTGTCTCCAAACTCTAATTTTCTATAGGTTTTAATCAGTGATTCAGATGAAGATAAAAGGATATATATTTATGAAATTCATGAGTAATACAAAGCTAAGAGGATAGGTACTATAAAAGAAACAAAATTTAAATGAATGAGCCAACACATAGTGGATTAAACTGAATTCTCTGTTTCTGTGTTCAAACAACTGACTGCACAAGTATGAGATCTGACCTAATAGCAATTCGTGTTTAGAAAAAGGACATAGGTGTTTTAGTTGCCTTCAAGCTAAATCTGAGTTAACAGTATTATACACAGCTTCTCCCAAAAGCCAAAGCAATCTGAACTCACATTTAAAAAAAATAACAATGACTACGGAAAGAAAACACACTAGTCCTTTTCTATTACATACAACTATGACCATACCAGGAATTAATGAGTTCAGTTTTAGGTGCCATATTTAAGAAGGCCATTGATATGCTAGAATACACTTGGGGAGAGTGACAAGAATGTTAGGGAGTTTCAAAACCAGAGATGAGAAAGAACAGAAAGAAATCAAGATGATTAGCCAGAAGAAAAAACTTCGAAAGAATAGGCCAGTGAGGTTGTGTTCACTTCCTAATCGTAGCTAACCCAAGAGCTGTCAACCAGATCTGAGTGCAAAAAGCTGGGACATTGAGCCCCACACAAGTCCTGAGCAGCAGCATGGGCATATAAAACCAGCCCTCCTTCCTGAAACACTGTCTCCCCTGAGCGCAGGAACACCCAATTCTCCTAGGTTTCTGCCTACTCCTCTGGCTGCTCCTTCTCAGTCTCCTTTGGAGGCTTCCACTCCTCCTCCTCCCAAACTATAAATGCTTGAGTTCTCAGGACTGGGGCCTTGTACCTTCCTCCCTGTACCCGTCTCCCTAGGCAATCTCACTTACCAACATGGCTTCAAATAACTGTAAATGCTGATGACTTTTAAATTATACCTACTACCCATATCTTTCCTCCAAGCTCCAGATTTGCACATCCAACTGTCTTCTTGACATTTGTACTTAGCTATCTCACTGGCACCTCAAACTCAACATCTCCAAAACTGAAATCATCATCACCACCTACGAATCCTGCTTCTCCTCCGGAGTTCCCATCTCATAAACGACATCTCCATTCACCCCACTGCTTAAACTAGATGACTGGAAGTCATCCCAGATTCCATGCCTTCTTGACTCAACACATGGAAGCAACCAGTCCAACAAATAGCTAATGCAACCACTCCTCCCTATCTCCACATAATTGATTCAAAACGTGAATCTACTTAAAACACTTCAGTATTGTCCTAGTGACCCTAGGAAGAAAACACTGTTTTTAGAAAGCCATGCCTGACCTGGCCCCTGCTACCTCTCTACTTGAAGCTCAAACCACTCACCTTCAGTCCTCCATTGGTTCCAGTTCCACTGGCCTTCCTTTATTTATTCAGATACACCAAAATTTTTTCCTTCTGCAGAACTCCATGCAGGTCGTCCCTCTACATATTTAATCTTCACATCTATATCCTCTAGCTTTTTTTTTTTTTTTTTTTGGTCCTTCAGGGCCCAACTTAAATCCTACTTTCTCAAGAAGGTTTCACTTACTGCCTAGTCTAAATGAGGTTCTCCTTCTCATTCTTTCATAGCATCTTGCATTACAGAAATTTGAAATCACATATTTATTCACATATTTGAGAATTTAGTATCTACCTTATCCACCAGGCAAGGGGTCAGCAACATTTTTCTTTAAAGGGCCAGACAGTAAATATTTTAGGCTTTAAGTAGTTGCAACTACTCAACTCTGCTGTTGTAGTACAAAAGCAAAAGAAGAGGCCTGGCTGTGTTCGAATAAAACTTTATTTATAAAAACAGACAGTGAGCTGGATTTGAACTGAAGGCTATAGTTTACAGATCTCTGTACTAGTCTGTAAGTTGCAGGAAGGCAGAGACAAGACTGTTTTACCCTCACTACTCTATGTCTGTTGCCTAGAAAAGTGCCTGGCATATAGCAGTCGTACAATAAATAGTTGTTGAATGGATAAAATCTGAAAGACTGTCACAGTGAAATTTGCTCCATGTATCTCTGTGAATCAATAAGTACAAAGTATAGGAGAGATTTGTATTCATCATAAGGAAAGCTTCCAAAAGTTCTACCAACCCTACAGAATTATGATACAGATCAGTTAGAATAATGACTGTAAAAGCATTTTGTAAACCACAAATAAAATGTGTGTTATTATCATTAATAATTAGAACTGACCAAAAATATGCACAGACTGCCTTCTGAGACAGTGGGATCCCTGGGATATCTAATGAGACCCTTAAGATCCATCTTCCAGGAGCGTTCCAGGACAAACTTTTGCATTGTTAGGAGGTTAAGCCAGAAGATCTCCAAGATGCCTTCCAATCTTAGGTTCCTAAGCCATCAGTTAGGACTTGCCCATTAAGAGCAACAGCATATTTATTAACTCCCTATCTTGTGACAAGAGCTTCATATGCCATGATTTATTTAATTCTTGAAACAAACCCTCAACTTTAAATGGTATTATCCTCAGTTTGCAGACGAGCAAGGTGAGACTCAGAACTGCTAAGGTAAAGAGACAGAACCAGAAGCAGAAGCCAGAAAGGACTGTGAATTGTTTTCTTATCACAGACTGCATAGTCATGCTCAGCTATACCAGTCCCTTTTCAGGCATCACACCTAGAACCCCAAATTTACAGACATGCAATGCAATTTCTAACGTGCCCCTATATATTTATGACTGAGAGATAAACCCCTCAAAAGCAATTTGCATCAAATTCATTATAAGGTTCTGATGGAATGATGAAGAAATGTGTCTCTCAAAATAGTCATTTTTGAAAACAATTTTCCTTTGAGATATGCTGAATAAATATAACAGCTTTGTAAACAGAAAATAATTTATGTCTAAAAGAAACATTTTCACCTTTTTTGATAAAACCTATTACTTTTCAATCTGCATTTCATAAAAGGAAAAAACAGGTAGCTGAAGTACCAGTCAAGCAATATTATAAATCACCAAATCACATAATTTGGGTAATATTTGCTGAGGAAAGAAAATATCAGGTGCAGCACAAAATATTGCTGTTTCTAATTTTCAAAGACACAACAGACTTGTCATTTCCATACAGAAATACTTACATAAAATAGGCAATTTTATTTCAGAAGGGAGTTAAAATTAATCTGGGTTTTAAGTTAGAGCTATGAGATTACAAATGCTCTTCACTATCTTCAAATAGGTTATCTATCTTTTCTATTTTTTAAACAATGAACATATATAACTTGTGTAATAAAATGTTCAAAAACAATCTGATTAGAGGATGTATTTCTTAATATTTTCTCAGTAATTTATTGGCCAAATCCTTCTTAATTACTTCATCTATCTACTGCTCAGTCATTTGGCCTCATCTATCTAGAACACAATTGAAAATTAGGAATAAAGCAGAATACCTCTGACTATCCCAAATAGATGTGACAAATCCAGTATTCATGCACATTCACTACAGGAGGGCCTTTTGAACACTTGTTGTTATTTTACAGGGAATTCTAATTAACTTGGATAGCTGGTTGCCAAGTCTCCTACAGAGCTGAGGAAGCAAATAAGGAAGGTATGTGTATTACAGAATGTGGTTGTCTGCCCAATATCCATTCTATCCAGCCTCTAACATGTAGCAGCCATTGTTTCTGGATGGGATGGAGTCCCACCTCCAGGGATATTTTCTGTCAACCATGGTAATAGCAGAGTAATCCCATCTCCATTCCCCACTAATTGCTGCAATATATCTAAACCAATAAGTACTTGGAATTCTTCAGGCCTTGGCGATCAGTTTAGGAGTTTGTCCAATCAGCACAAGCTCAAGATTTCTACTAAGAATTCTGGGACAAGGATGCTCTCTTTTCTGATGACAAACTATGCAAACTGGCTGGCAAGATGTAAAACTTAAAAATACTGCATTATTTTGCACCACGATGCAAACCAGCCCCAAGATAATCCGTACACATGGAGACAGGTAAATGAATCCTGATCAAGCCACAACAGCACCCAGTCAGCCTCTAAACTTTTCTGGTACATGAGCCAATAAAATGCTTCTACTATTTATGTTAGTCGGTATTGAATTAGATTTTATATTAGCCATGACAATTTCAGTTTGCCCTGGAGAGTCACAGTTTACAGCTACTACTCCAGCATAACTATTAACAAAGTTCTCTTTCACTTCCAAAAGTATTCTGGTTTGAATGATAAATTATATGAGCACCTGTATCATAACTGGTGTGGGCTAAGGGGATGGTATCAGGCAGTTAGGAAAAACCAAAGCACTCACAATGACAAATGAAAACTGTAGAAAACAAGAATATGTAGAGAATGTATTTTAAAAGAAAACAAAAATTCAGCAGCAGTCTGGGGTAATTCAAAATAGAGGCAAATAATCCCATACATATGGAGAGCCTGAGAGGCTATCACACTAAAGAAACTTTTTCCCAAAAAGTTCTAAAGATTTTCTTTAGGAACTATAACAAATGTAACACAAAGGGGGTTCTGTGGTTCATTATATTTGAGAAAACTTCCATTCCATAACCCCCTGCAGAGACTCAAAATACACATTCACATGGTAAAGGCTCAGAATAATCTGGGAAAAAAAGAAAGCTGCCTAATCTTGTTTACCTAGTATTTATCCAATTTACTTGATCACAGAAAACTGTTTTTCTAAAGATACCTATTAATATGCAGTATACAACTATTCTGCTGACATCAATTTCAGAAAAACTGCAGTCAGAAATTAATAACTGAGTCATCAAAAAAATCAAACCACTTTTAGTCCATTTAAGAAGTAGAAAAATATTTATTCTAGAAAGATTTCCTTCCAGAATGGTTAAATGTTTTAAGTGTAAAATAATTGAAGAAATAAATAAATGGAAAAACAAATACTCGCTTTTCCTAGTGAATAGCAGAAAGAATCTCTACTACACAACTAAAATAGCACCTTCTAAGACATTATGACTTTTTGAAGGGTATAGGTCCTATTACCTAAGACAGAAAAAAAGCTAGGAAGACATGCACACATACACATCAGAAATTCTAAGTAGAGTTCTACTCTGATCAAGAAATGTGTACGCTGATATTCTGCAGCACATTAAGATGTGCATTATCCCAGAGGTAATGCACATGAATGCATATGAACCATAATGACTTTACAAGGGGCTTGAGAAATTGCAATCTTTGCTATATAAATTCTTAGCAAGCTTAGGGGGCCCTTTCATGCCAAAATATAAACATGTGGTCAGGAGAAATGTGCCAGGGTATATTTCACTGTCCCCAAGAGGGGTTCTCTTGACTCTGAATGGAATAAAACAAAAAGCTTCAGAGATGCCTTAAAATAAATCCTGCTATAGCAGACAGACTGGCATCTTCACTACAACTTGGGCCTGGTGAACTCTTATAATTCAGGAAGTCCTCAGAGCTTTGGAGAAGCACTCTAAAAAGACTTCTGACAGGAATTCCATGTTGAGCATCTGAAATGGAGAGAGTGAGGAGGGAGGGAAAATGAATGATTCGAATAGAGTATCAAATACCCAAAGCCACGCAAGGAAGGAAACAAATAATCCTGGGATGGAGGCAGAGTGTAAACAATCCGGCTTAAGGGCTTCCACCGTGTTGTGATGGTGAGAAAGCAATTTCCCATGAATTTCTACAGGAGGAGGGATACACGATGCATCACTCAGGAGAATCCTCAGCAGCTGACAACAGGGCAGTTGGCATAAAATCAGAAAATGCTGCTGGGCCTCAGAAATATTATCCCCACATGAGAGGCAACAAGAAAGTAGCATTAGAATAGAGTGTGAAGTAGAAATGACCCTGTTGGTTAATTACAAGTCCTGGCTACCATGAGCCCAGCTGTGGTTTACTCTTGGCCCCGCCTCCAGCACCATCACTGTCATCTGCTTCTGCAGTCCTCTCAGGTGGCTGAAGCAAGGATTTAAGAACACAATAGCATTTACTTAATCTGAAACCATGTAACTCTGGGTTATGGGGATGTCTAAAGTCCTTCATGTCATTTGTACTGCAGTAGTTTTAGCTGTCTATATATTTGCTTAAGATGCACTGACACTGTTCTTTGAGAGAGAAGGAGAAACAACACTCTGCTTCGTAGCCTGTGCTTGTGTAAAATGTAAGAAATAAAATGGTTCCTTTCTCTAAAAAAAGATAGAAATTCCAAACACTTGAGAATTTAAAGCCCTGAGATACAAAAATTCCAGCTCTAAATTCATATAAACACACACAACAATAGATAGATAGATAGATAGATAGATAGATAGATAGATAGATAGATAGACAGACAACCAAACACCAGGCGAAAAACCATAGAACAGATAATTCTGAAATAATCATTAATATCATGACCTTTATTTATACGAATAAATAAGACCCTTTATTCTTATTTTAGAAGGATTTTTCATATGTATTCAATTTGAGTCTCACACTAACCCCTTGGACTGAGTAGGTGTTATTTCACTTTAAAGATATGAAAACAGACTTGAAGAAGCTCAGTGCTCACGTGTTCAGCAGTCGATGGAAATGACTGGGTTGAGACTTGTATCTAGTTACTTCCGACCTACTGTCCCCCAACCTTATCTTAACTAGAGTTAAGAATTTTGGAGAAGGAGAATTAAAGTCTGAACTTCCACTAAAAAAACAATGGACGAAGAAATCATCTGGACTGCTCAATTGGAGCCGTTTTTAGAAACAAATAAATAAATTGAAATAATATCATCTTGTATCTGTAGAAGTATTTTTACATAATATTTCAAAATGTTTGTGCATACATCATTTCCTTTGCCCTTTACAATATCCCTATAACATATGTAACACAAGTATGACATCCCCCTGTTTGAGATGAAGGAACTACAATGCCTAGATGTTCAATCAAAGGTTAGTAAAAGATGTATAATTACTAGTACTTAGATCCAATGGAGCTATTCAATTCTATAAGACATTTTTAATAACCTAAGAACATCAGTGCTGGTGCTTCTGTCTTCCACTTTCTTCTCCAATTCACAACTGAGCGCTTAGTCAATTGCACTATGCCAAGGGCTCTGGGAAAGGCAAATAAGACAGTGAATCTGCTTTCTAGGAATTTACATTTTAGGAGAGCTTTGACAGTTATTTGCACTCAAAATACTAGGAAGAATAAAATGTGTACCATCAGAGATAAGAATAAATTCAGCAGAAGGGAAAGATTGTTCCTGAATAGAAGAATCAGGGAGAGGCTCATGAATAGTTATTGTATGTCCCCATTTGCCAGGAACCATCCCAGTTTATGCCTGTTGTCCTTTTGGTGGCCGTTTTTACTCTTAAAGCATCCCCTTTTAAATGATAAATTATATAACCAGCCATTTCATGAAGGTAGTGGCATTAGGTTGGGCCTTGAAGAATTAGGTGTATTTTGATGGGTGGAGAATTAGGAAGAGACTATTAATAGATAGAGGAGAACAAGAAAGCCAAAGACAGAGGCAGGAAAAATAAAGTGTGGCAAATTAAATATTGTAGATAATCTACAAAGGTGGTTACAAATGATTTTCCCCTTTCCTATATGTGTATGCTGTTCTACCAATCAAGAGGTGGACTCTCTTTCCCTTGTATCCGGGCTGGCCCTGTAATTTGTCTTGACCAACAGAATGCACTGGAAGTAATGTGGTGACCAGCTCCAGGTCTAGCCCTTAAGAGGCTAGGAAGCTTCTGCTTTTGCTCTTGGAAGAAGCAACCAAGAAAGTCAAAGACAGAGGCAGGGAAAAAGCATCCCCAAAACAGCCTGCAGCTGCTCCAGCCAGCCCCACTGGGGTGCCTGTTATATGAACAGAGAAGCCATTGGGGCTTTTTTTGGCACCAGCAGATAACACGTAGGATCACAGAACATCCCAGATACCACATAGAATCACAGAATATCCCAAATGGCTCCGGTTGCAGAATTCTGAGAGGTAATAATTGCTTATATGTTAGGCTACTAAATTCTGAGGTGGTTTGTTACACTGCAACAGATACCCGAAATACTGAGTTGAACATGAGGATTTAAGTTTGGCTGAGGTGTGGTTGGTTAGTGTCCTCTGCTGTCTGGTCTCACCTCAGCTTTAGGAAAGCCCTGGCTCCCTGTATCTCAGGGCTGGGGGGCTTTCTCAGTGGGTTCTGTCCCTTGTGTGGTGGTAGGAGACCCCCAAAAGTCTGGGCCCAAGACTGTTTCCTCCCCTCCTCTAAGCCTACACCAGCAAGACAGACTTTCCCAGATCTCCCTCTCTGCCTCCAGCCTTTCTTGTGAGCTCCCAGGGAAGCCCACGGAGGAGAGCCTCCAAGTGGGCACTAATGTCCCTTGTGTCTGCGACTCCCTTTGGTCCTACACACTCACCCTGTCTCGCATGTGGCCTTTAGCAATCTGTTACAATTTTATCTGAATTCAATTTACCTATGTCTATGGCAGCTCTGCCTTCCTCTTCAGTTCTCCAACAGATAGCCCAGGCCTGCACTCAGTCTTTCTTTGGAGGTGCCTGGTTTTCCTTGGATTTTAGGCTAGTTTGTTTCCCTGAAACATCAGCTCTCTGATGGGTTCAAGAAAAGTTAAAACGTCAGATATTACTTCTTGTGTCAGGTTCCTACAAGCCAGGCAGAAACCAGAAGTCCAGAGTTGGCTTTTAAACTGTGGTCCACAGAGGTCTCTTGGATGGTCTCTGGTGGGGAGCCCCCAGGAAAAGGGAGGGTGAATAAACGGGCCTCTGAACACTCCATTTCTGTCTCAGCCAGTCAGCTCCATTTTGTAAAACCAATTTTAGATAGTGAGCTTCAGCATAACGGGATACGTGACTAAAAACAGTTGGAAAACCACGGACCCACAGCATGATTTCAGATGCATCAAGTAAGTACTCCCTTCCCCCACCCTCTTCCTCTCTATTTGTTTCCCAAAGTCTAAAATCCAGCTGGGAAAGAAAAGCTTTTCACACCACACTCAGGGATAAAGTTTAAAATGCATATACTTCAAGGGGAAGTTGACTTAAATTCACATTATCAAATGGGGCTGATAACAGGTTTTTTCACAAAGCAGGTTTTAATAAGAACAACAGAACACAAAAACCGTGGATTGAGAAAGGAGTAAAAAGGAGCCTTGAGTTGGAGACAGAAATGACTGCCAAAATGATCATTCAGGCGCAAAAGGCAAACTTCCTACTTCACAATTTTACCCACAGCTGGCACAATACACACGCACGAATATGTGCCTACAGGAGAAACAGGCAGTCCAACAATCTGCTTAGCAGCTGCACAATGCAAACAGCCATAGTTAGGACCTCAGGAGGCCTTCGTGGTGATAAGATGTAAATACGGACGCTACCTTCTCAACCAGCTCGCCTGGGAGTTGTAGGTGCACAGAGGCTCAGCCCCACGGCTGGCCCTGACTACACAGAACTGTAACACAAAAGGATGTAATATGAAGGAAAGAAGGGAAGTATGTTAGAGATGTACATCATAAAAAATGGTCACTGTAAAGTCACTCAAAATAAGAGTAGTAGAAAAGGTAAATGCTTCTTCAGAAAGTACCTTCCGTTTCTAAGCTTTACATAATCATTGAAGGGAAACCTTCCCAGCCAGAGAGGTAATATCTAGAAAAATTGTTAATATTACTGAACGTTACTGCTATAATTTCAAATGAGGATGACTGGGCCAGAAACAGCATTAGCAACTTTCAAATCAAGTCTTAGGTAAACATGTCAAAAAAGAGAATAGATGTGGAATTTATCCTATAATCCCTATAATTACTAAAATAGACAGTGGATTTATAATATACACACACATGCACACACACATGCACACACACACACACACACACACAAAAGATTAATGTAAAAACCCGAAATAAGAGAAATCATTATTTCCTGAAGAAGGAATTTGGACCTCTCAATTAATACCTCAAAAGTTAAGACTTATAAGAAACAAAAATTAACAACCATACTCGAACTCAGTTAAAGACTTCCTTTAGTTGTTAATTATGTACATAAATCTCAGCTTTGTAATCAAAATATGAACCCCTCTAGAAGTTTGCTTTTTTAGTAACTTCTTTTTTTGCACTTTAAATATTAAGTGAAAAGAGGCACTTAATATATACTTGAGGAACAAATGAATAAATGTAGAAAACAGAGTTTTCAGTACTACCACAAAGCATAACATCATACTCCACTTTTTATGATGTTGTGCAGAGAAAGTTTTGATTTAATGAATCATTGATCTTGCTTTATTTCAGTCTGTCTCATGAAATTTTGGTCCGTCAACATTTGCATCATTTTTTAAGCCTCCATATAACAAACATTTTTTTTTTTTTTTTTTTTTTTGAGATGGAGTCTCGCTCTGTCGCCCAGGCTGGATTGCAGTGGCGCGATCTCAGCTCACTGCAAGCTCCGCCTCCCGGGTTCACACCATTCTCCTGCCTCAGCCTCCAGAGTAGCTGGGACTACAGGAGCCCGCCACCATGCCCGGCTAGTTTTTTGTATTTTTTGGTAGAGACGGGGTTTCACCGTGTTAGCCAGGATGGTCTTGATCTCCTGACCTCGTGATCCGCCCGTCTTGGCCTCCCAAAGTGCTGGGATAACAAACATTTAATGTCTAAAAACATTTAAATATCACTAACACTGAAGGAACTGTTAACTTAAACTGTCACAAAGTGTTAACTGAAAAACAGACACTTAAGAAAAGCCCTCATTCATTCATTCAGAGACAAAGTCTTGCTCTCTTGCCCTGGCTGCAGTGCAGTGGTACAATGATAGCTCACTGCAGCCTTGGATTCCTGGACTCAAGTGATTCTCCCACCTCAGCCTTCTGAGCAGCTGGGACTAAAGGTACGGGTGGTCTGGCAAATTTTTAAAAATGTTTTGTAGAGATGGGATCTCTCTAAGTTACCCAGGCTGGTCTTGAACTCCTGGTCTCAAGCAATCCTCCCAGCGTGGCCTCCCAAAGTGCTAGGATTATAGGCAAGAAAAGCACATTTTAAACCAATAAGAGTAAGCCCATACTAGTGATTTAAACATAACATAATTATTTTATTTTTCAACTATATAAAGTATTGGTGACATAAAATAAACTCCACACATTTAAAATATATAATCTGGACCCAGTGCAGTAGCTCACACCTATAATCCCAGTATTTTGGGAAACCAAGGTGGGAGAATCACTTTAGTCCAGGAGTTCGAGACCAGCCTGGGCAGCATGGTGAAACCCCATCTCTACAAAAAATAAAAATTTAGCTGGGCATGGTGGTGTGCACTTATAGTCCCAGATACTCTGGGAGCCGAGACAGGAGTTAAAGGCTGCAGTGAGCTATGATGGCACCACTGCACTCTAGTCTGGATGACAGAGCAAGACCGTGTCTCAAAAAAATATGAAACAAAATATAAAATTTGATAAGCTCTTTGACATACATATACCCAAGAAACCATCACCACAATCAAGATGGAATTGAATATCCATATGTAAAAAATGTGTTTCATCACTCTCAAAATTTCCTTATTATACTTTTGTTGGTCTCTTTTCTCCCATCATGTTCCATCTTCAATCCCTCCTTCTTCCTGTCCCCAATAACAGCAACAAAAGATCTGTTTGCATTTCTTCAAATTTTATACAAATGAGATCATGCAGTAAACATTCTTTCTGAAGAGGTCAACTTTGTTTAATTCAGCATAATTATTTTCAGATTCATCTCTGTGGTATCATATATCAATAGTTAATTTTTTAATTACTGAGTAGTGTTTGTTGTACGAATATACTACAATTTATTTTTTAGTTAATTGACACATAATAATTGTACATATGGGGTACATAGTAATGTCTTGATACATACAAGTATAATGATCAAATCAGAGCAATTAATATCCACCACTTCAAACACTTATTTTATTGTGCAGGAAACATTCCAAATCCTCTCTTCTAGTTAGTCAAAAATACATAATAAACTATTGTCAATTATATTCATTCTAATGCGCTACAGAACACTAGAATTTATTCCTCCTATTTATACCTTCTCCTAGCTGTAATTTTATATCCTTTAACCAATCTCTCCCTATCCCCCCATTCCCTTTTCCTTCCCAACCTCTAATAACAACTATTCTAGTATCTACTTCTATGAGATCAACTTTTTTAGTTTCTGCATATGAGTGAGAACATGCTGTACTTATTTTTCTGGTCCCGGCTTATTTCACTCAACATGATATCCTCCAGACTCATCCATGTTGCTGTGAAAGACGGCATCTTATTTGTTTTATGGCTCAATAGTATTCCATGGTGTATATGTACTACAGTTTCTTCATCCATCTGTTGATAGATACTTAGGTTGATTCCCTATCTTGGCTATTGTGAATAATGCTGCAATCAACATGGGAGTGTTCTCTCATATACTGATCTCTTCCCTATACTCTATAGCTATATCTTCCATATACCGATTTCCTCTCCTTTGGACATATATCCAATAGTGGGGTTGCTGGGTCATATGGTAGTTGTTTTTGCAATTTTCTGAGGAACTTCCATACTGTTCTTTATAGTGGCTGTACAAGTTTACATCCTATCAACAGTTACACCAGTTTGTTTATCCATTCACCTATTGCTAGACATGTGGGTTGTTTGCAGTTTTGACTCTTACAAATAAGGCCGATATTAATATTTATGTACATGTATTTTTATGTACACATGCTTTTATTTTCCTTTTATATACCTATGAGTGGAAGGGTTTGATGATTTAGTAGTAAAATTTCAACTATTCCAGAAACTACCATGTTGTTTTACACAGTGCTTGTACCATTTTACATTCCCATCTACAATGTTTGGGAATTGTAGTTCCTTCCTGCCCTTGCCAACCCTTAGTGAGGTCAATCATTTTAATTTTAACAATTTGAATAGATGTGTATAGGTAGCTCATTGTGAGTTTAACTTGCCTTTCCCTAATGACAAATAATGTTGAGTATCTTTTTTTTTTATTTCAACATTTATTTTAGATACAAGGGGTACAGGTGCAGGTGTGTTACATGGGTATGCCACGTGGTGCTGAAGTTTGAGGTATGGATCCTGTCATCCAGGTAGTGAGCACAGTATCCAATAGGTAGTTTTTCCACCCACGCTCCCCTCCCTCCCTCCCACCTCTAGTAGTTTATAGTGTCTGTTGTTCCCATATTTATGTTCATGTGTGTTGAGCATCTTTTTTTATGTTTGTTACCCATATATATTCTTTGCTTAACTATCTGTTCAAATCTTTTGCCCACTTTTAAAATTTTGGTTGATTTATTATTACTGAGTTTTGAGAGTTCTTTATATATCTAGATACAGGATCAGATACATGTTTCACAATTATTTCCTCTCAGGCGGTGGCATGTCTTTCAAAAAGTCAACATTTTTAGAGTTGAGAAAGTCTAATTTATTATTTCTGCATGTTTAGATTATGTTTTGGGGTAACTTACTAAGAAATCTTTGCCTAACCCAAAGTCATAAAGGAGTTCTCTAGCTTTATTACAGAAGAATTACAGTTTTAGGTTTTACATTTAAGTCACTTTGAGTTAACTTTTTAATATGATATAAAAGATAAATGGAAGCACGTACTTTCCATAGGGATCTCTAATTTGTTTCCACACTTTGTTAAAAAGATAATTCTTTCTCCACTAAATTACCTTTGCACTTTTATCAAAAAGAAGTTACCCATAAATGTGTGGGTTTATTTCTGGATTCTCCATTCTGTTACCTCGATTTATTGTCTTCTTGATACCACACTGTGTTGATTATTGCAGCTTCATAATACATGCTAAATCAGTTACTTCTGTTCTTTATTTTTTTTCAGTTGTTTTTGCTAAGTCGTTTGCATTTCCATATGAAATTTATCATCATTTTGTCAATTTCTACTAAAAAAATGTCTGCTGGGATTTTATTGGGATTGAATCTACACATTAAGCAGTGGAATCCAAAACTTCCACTCTCACCCTTTCCTCCCTCCCTGTCACCCTCACACTAATAGTGGTAGATTCCAATACCTCAGGGTCCAATGGACCAGAAGCTAGAGGGTAAGATCAAACCAGGGGCACGGTGCCTCCTGCCAATATATGTCTCTATGGGGATCCAAAGCTAGTTCCCTCTTTTACATTTTCTCATCTTTTTCTTTGCTTTTCTTTGATTTTTTTTCTCTTTTCTCTTTCTTTCCTACGTTCCATCTAAGAATATTACAGATTAGCTCCCCTGTTTTCTTGCCACAGTCAATACCAGGACCTTCCAGCCAAGGTTCAAAGTTTCACAGCTGTTTCTTAGTTTTCAGGTCCCTGAAACAGGCAAAAAGCCCTTTTGAGACTGTTCATACTTGGGGATCTTTGGATCCTTCTTTAACAAGAAGTTACAAGTTAGAAAAAATAAAAATGTTCTCCTTCCATCACTTATCACCCTCTTTTTCATTACCTTCTATGACTATTGAGAAAGATGAAACACAAACAAATAATCATGATGCCCAACGGACTGCAGATTCGTGTGCATTTCTGAAGAGGAACTGACCCTAAGGAGTTCTGGCTGGGTCCATGTTAGGAAGAGCAAAGGCAAGAATCTAAGGAGGGAGGACAGACCTGCTGCCATAGACACTGAGGGAAACGCAACAAAATCAACTGAGTAAGAAGAGGCAGAGCGTTTTAAACCAGACCTATGAAAGAAAACTAAGGAGAAAGGGGGCGGGGCGGGGGGCAGCGGGCGCGGAAATCTGGGCAAAGGCAGCATGTCTGAAATAGGACTTACTGGTTTTCTGATCCTAAAGGCCATTTGGCCGTTCACTGGGCCTATTTGTAAGTCAAAGCCTGCCTGTGTAGTAAAATGACTACTAAAAAAAAAAGAAACCTACCATCTTATTTGCATTCCAAATGCAAAGTCTAAATTATAAATTGTAGATAGCAGAAGTATTATGACCATAGTCATTTCACATACGGAATTCTAAACTCTCTTAGAAACTTACAAAAGATCATTAATACAAATGGCTACTCTTCCACATTTAATTTTATTTAATTCCTGGTACAATGACAAAAAATGATACATACACATGTATTTTAGTCAAAAGATCTTTACAATAATATGTTTGTCATAATTATTCCTAGTCAGTAATGCCCCACTAATAATGTTTAAAACTTATCTCAATTTAAAGAAATCATGACATTTTCTCACTGCCATTTGTTTTCTTTCATTTAGTCCAGGACATCCCTTCAAAAGATATGGCTGAAAACTTATGCCAATTTTTGAAAGGGTTCATCTCTACTCAACTATTAGCATAAAATCCTCTCTATAGGAATAAGTAAAAAGGGCCAGGCACAGTGGCTCATGCCTGTAATACCAGCACTCATCTCTACTAAAAATACAAAAAAAAAGTCATCTGTGGTGGCAGGTGCCTGTAATCCCAGCTACTTGTGAGGCTGAGGCAGAAGAATTGCTTGAACCTGGGAGGTGGAGGTTGCAGTAAGCTGAGAGCTCACCACTCCAGCCTGAGTGACAGAGTGAGACACCATCTCAAAAAAAAAACAAAAAACAAAAAAAAACCCCACACACAGAGAATAAGCAGAAAGAACAATCATACAGCCTGTGAAAAAAACTGCAATGTGGAAAACAGGAACGTTATTAAAAACTAAGATAACAGGAAACTTAAAATTCTCTGTTTGAATTTATAATTATTTTGTCTTCTAGGCAAGTTTACACTTTGGCCTTCTGTTTCCATAGAAATATGAGATAGAATAAATAAACATGCATTACAGAGTCAGTACTTTCATATGTTCATTACCTTTAGTATCTCCTCATGGACTTGAATTTCTAAGAACTCGAATTTCTATTGCCACAGGTTTGTATCTCCCCAGGGTTTAACTCACAATTCCTACACCTGCCACCAGGTGGTATCTTGGGTCATGATGGCAAGGGTCCTCAGCTAGGTTTACCCCAAGTGTGGATAAATGGAAGATAACAGGATCCAGGCAACAAGGCACAATATATTTAAAATAAATAAATAATTTATTAAAATTAAAAGCATAAATTTTTAATAACTCTTAATTAATCATGTATAACAGTGCTTTCTCAGCACTTTTAAAGTGAATTCTCAAAATACTCCTAACTAGCCAGTGGGTGTTCATTTTCCTCGCGGTTTTTTTTTTTTTTTTTTCTTGTTTTTTCGAGTTGGAGGAGTCGAAGTGCATATGTCACAGTGCCTTCTTCAGGCCAGATGATCTCTCTGCTCTATTTTCCAATTAGGAGGTTAACTCCCTACCAGGGCTGCTTCACTCTTTGTCTACTCCCTGAAATACTGCCTATAATGCAGTTTAGATTTTCATTGAAATTACTTAAGAATTATTTATTGAACCTTAGATGCTCTCTGTCCAACTATGTCTTTTGTTTTAAAAAAGTGTTTTTTTTTTTAAAAAAGTTCTTATTTTAAAACATTGAAAAACATAAAGAAGAAAATAAATGCCATGCCTAATCTCACTTTTCAAAGATAACACCATTAAAAACTCCTATAATTTTCCCCATAGTTCTCATGTTCTATATTTTCATCCTTTTGTTGGGAAAATTTTTTCTCAAGCTTGTTTTCTACTTCATTATTTTGACCTTCCACAGTGTCCCATTTTCTATTCACTCCTCTACAAAGGTTTTCTAAATGACGTTAATCACAGTATCTCCTCCCTCATAAGGTTGTCCTAAGGATTAAGCGAGTTAAAACATGTAGGCCCTTAGAACAATGCCTATTACCTAGTAAGTAATCAATAAATATTAGCTCCTGTCATTATTTCTATTGAAGCTAGCCTTCCAGCTTTTTGGCTGTCTGTAATCCTTCTTCTTCATTATCCTGATGGCCTATTTAGCTGACTGCAGTCTCCCACATGTTAACATGCCCTCAAGTGCTGTTGAAAGCAGAAAAAAATATTTTCTAAGATGATCTCATATCTCATGGTCAATCTATTAACAGAGGAAACAACTCCTCAGAAGCCCCAGAAAAATGGTGATCCCTTTCTTTTGAATAACATAATCTCTTTAAGTATCCATGAGAGAGCCTTATTTTATGACAAAATAATTCCCTAATAGAGTTGTGCAGAATGTGTTGTGAATTCCCATCCGGATCTTGGTTTGTTTGTCTGTAGCTTTTTGTTGTTGTTGTTTAAAACTGGGTCTCACTCTATCATTCAGCCTGGAGTGCAGTGGCACAATCACAGCTCACTACAGCCTCGACCTCCAGGGCTCAAGTGATCCTCCCGCCTCAGCCACCTGAGTAGCTGGGACTATAGGCACACACCACCACAAAAGGCAACAGATCTTTCTTAAACAAACATTCTTGTCTGGACTGAAAGGAGAGCAGAGAGGAGGGGAAGATATCAGTAAGGACATCCAACAGCTTGCAGGGACCAGTGAGCGCCTCAACTTCCAATGTGGATGCTATTCCTTGGGAAATGCTGTTTTCCAAAACCTCTGCCTGATGTGGCACCCACACCGAGAGCAACCTGCAGCGCTTTCCTATCATCACACCTGGACCTTGGCTTGTGATAACTGTCTGTGCAGGAAGCAAATGTCAGAGGCACCTTATGTAGCTGTTGAAATCCAAATGCAGCCAGCCACCTACCAGTCCATCCATCCATTCATTCATTCCATAAATATTACCTACTGAGTGTCTAATATGGACAAAATGCCATGTAAAATACTAAGGCTATAATGATGTGCAAAACCAGATACCATCCTGTCCCTGTAGAGTTCATAGTCTAACAGGCAAGACAAATACTAAATAAATCAGCATCAAACTGACTGTATGATTAGAAGTATAGAGTGCATGAAAGCATAGATCTTTGATGATGCCTAAGCAAATAAGGAAGGAGCCAAAGTCTTCATAACAATTAGGAATTAACTAGAAAAGAGGGGCAAGAAGAATATCAAGGCAATAGAACTAGTTCAGGGCCATTGGTGCACATAAGGTCACTGTGGCTGCCATCCAGAAGGCATGGCATGACAAGAGTCTGGAGAGATGGAGGGGTCCATGTTCTGGACATCTGCCTCGACCTTAAAAAAAAAAACAGTTGAAACCCCTAGAAGCATTTAAGCAAAGGAATCACATGACCAGATATGCCTCTTGAAAAGATCATTGAAGTCTAGTGATGAGAAGGAATTGGAAGAGGGCAGATGGATGTGGGTGGATCCAGGAGGCAACTCAATCTCCAGATGTGTAGGTAGCATACATACTCACCAGCTGACCCTCAATCCACCCTCACCTCCAAACACTGTGTTTCTCTGGTCACCTGGATATTTTCTGGACCCAACATTATCTTCCAGGGGGAGGCATTCTCGGATGTCCTTCAATCTGGATCCACTGAGGAACCCCTATCAAAAATTCCCCTCACTTTCAGCTTTCAAAGGGACTGTCTCCATCCCTGGTTTCTCTTATTAATACTGATTTCCCCTCCTATTATATCCTTTTAGCAATTCCACTGGTAATTTGGGGAGAACTGGGGTTTGTGCTCACATCATCCACCAAACCCAGACGTTTCAAATATTGCTTTCTAAAAACTGAACATTAAAATTAAAGAACAGTATTTGAATAGAAGGACTTTTAAATAGATATGTTTTTAGTAGTTTCTTCGCGAGCATATTTTGGATTGAATGGATACCTGTAATTATATTAGCAATTTTCAGCATTCATATAAGTAGAAATTGTGAAAAGATTGCTGGAAAAGGAAACAGCGTCCGTGCCCATATTATTTAGTATAATGCAGATTATAGCTAGCATGTCCTATAGACGTTTATGAATAGTTTTAAGAATCCTTTTTATTCAATAGCTTCTGCCTCTTCAATATCTTTTACTAATAAGATTAAATGCTGTGATTCTCTCTCCCTTTTCTCTGTTTTAGTAGCAATGATTTAAGAAGTAATAGATCTCAAAATCAGACAGCAAGGAGCACTCAGGGGAATCTCTATGGTAACTGTATACTACAGTCCTAGGAAATGTACTGTTTTACATTTTATCATACCAGCACTTTACAAATCAATTTTTAAATTAATTAGTCAAGAGCATTTGTGGAGAACACTGGTTACAAAATTTCTCAAATTTTTGTAGTTGTTATTTATTGCAGCATCTAAGCACTAGTGACTTCGCCACCCTGAAGTCAACAATGAGATTCATCAGTATTATAATTTTATAAACATGAAGTCTTGGGCTTTAATACTTAATAGGTTTACATAAAGTTTGATAGAGATGAAGCTGAGGCTGGAGAATCACTTGAGGCCAGGGGTTCAAGACTAGCCTGGGCAAAATAGTGAGACTGTCTCTACAAAAAAATAAATTTAAAAAATTTTTTAGATAGGGTCTTGCTCTGTCACCCAGGCTGGAGTGCAGAGGCATAATCTCAGCTCACTGCAACCTCCGCCTCTCAAGCTCAAGCAATCTTCCTACCTCAGCCTCCAGAGTAGCTAGCATGCCCAGCTAATTTTTTGGAGTTTTGTTGTTGTTGTTATTGTTGTTTTGCAGAGACGAGGTTTTGCCTCGTTGCCCAGGCTAGTCTTGAACTCCTGGGCTCAGCGATCCACCTGCCTCAGCTTCCCAAAGTGCCAAGATTACAGGCATGAGCCATTGCGCCTGGCCAAAAAAAAAAATTTAAAACTGGTCAAGCATGGTGGCGCATGCCTGTAGTCCCAGGTACTTTGGAGGCTGAGGTGGGAGTTTGAGCCCAGGAGTTTGAGGTTGCAGTAAGCTTTGACTGTGCTATTGCCCTCTAGCCTAGGCAACAGAGCAAGATCCTGACTCAAAAAAAAAAAGTCAAATAATGAACTTTTGGCAAATCCAGAAGTAAAGCTGATACATTTTATTATTAAACCAAAATCTTGGCAATGATATAACATTACTTTGACTTTTCCAACTATTTTGGAATAAAATCCTTCAAAAGCAATAATGGACATGTGCTAGTCATATTGATGGAAACTTTAACTAGTGATACAGCAGGCAATATCTAGCAATGATGTTTCTAGTTTTTTTTTTTTTTTTTGTACTTTTGTATTTGAAGACATTAAAGTTCTTCAAATAGGAACTGCTTAGATGTTTTATCTACTAACTTCCAATAAAATAATCTTGAAAAAATCAAAATCTACTTAGAATCTTACTATAAACATTCCCTAAGACATCAAAAGATAATTGCCATAGGGAAATATAAGTTATTATCAATAAAGACATGCACAGGGAGGTAAATTTTAAGGCAAAATACAGATACATCCCCGTCCAGCACAGATTGAGATGCACCCATCTCTTTGTGGTACCATAACTCAGGCAATGAGGTCTGTACAAGAAAGACCAAAATAGCCATTTAACACAACTTTTATAATCAGATAGAAACAAGTTTCCAATTTGGAATTGTACTTTTAAAGTATTATTTTCTCTCTCTGATTCATAAAAATCTGTTCCACTATTTCCTATACTCCCTCAATAATAAATATTAAAATGAAGCAATTAAGCCTCAGGTTTCACCAAACCTTCTGAAAACAGCAGATAAAATAAATTTAAATTACCTGCTTCTAACCGTGAAAAAGTGCAAGGATGAGTTTATTTAATTTTAACCCCCTATTATTTCTAGTTTATTTGTTTTACCAAAAACATTCTCTTTAGCCCAAGCTGCATAAGGGCAAGTGGGGCAAGTACTTAGGGTGTCAGCTTTTAGATTCTCAAAGGTTTGAAGGAGAAGAAATATGGACAACAACAAAGTTAGGTAGATGCCTAATTACTAAAAATTTCTTCCTGTCATTTTTCTCAAGCAACTGCTTGGTTAGCTGTTTTCTGAAGCCCAGAGCTGGAGCTGACAGGGATTATAATTTCAATTTCTTTGTACATATATAACCACCAACCTCACAACAGGTAAAGTAATAGATACATGTTCAATGAATATTTCTTGAAGGAATGAATGATTCAAGAGAAAGAATGTCACAAAATCAGTGCTTAGTTTCCCAACAGAGGTTTCTGGGACGGTCTGGGTTGGCAGGAAGCTGCTTGTCCACTCCCTCATTTCTTATAATCTGCACTGCATCCCAGTTACTAGAAGCTTCTAATGGTGAAAGCCAAAGACTAAACACTGTTTCAGACTCATCCTCTACACTGTAGAAGCCTTCTCAAAGCAAACTTCTCTTAACTTCTGTGATGCTAAACTACACAAAATCCTGTTCCTGTATCTTCTGCCACATCCTCATACTTTCACTGACTTATCTTCCTCTTTTTTATCACCCGAAGACAATCACACCTAAGGGTATATCCTGGCCTTCATCACAAGGCACCATCTTCCACTATTACCCATTCTCAAAATGTCAGAAATCGCTCTTCTTCAGATGACTCCAATATCTCTAATCCTTTATCACTCTCTTGACCTCCAGATCCAATTCTCAGGGGCTTTCTCTGCCTCTTTACAACCTTGATAATGTACTATGACCACACACTCCACAAAGCAATCCTGAACCCATTATCTTTCCATTCACCTGACCCCTCTCTCTATCCCTATTAAGGTCTTCAGACACCCATACTGAAAACCTCAGGATTATCTTTTATTCCTCCCTCTTTTTTATTTACCTACATCAAATCAAATGTCTATTCCTGTGTACTTTGCCTCTCTCGTCTCTCCTTTTTTTTAATATCCTCATCTACTATAAATTATTTCAGTCCTACTTGCTTTTGTCTTCTTTTGTTTGGGGTTTTCATTTTTTAGTCTATCTCCAACTGCTTCCCATTGAGATTCTACCCTTTCATCAACTTGATTATTAAAGACTCCAAACATACCCTGTATCTTCCTTCCTCCATGCCTTTGGGCCATGCTGTTCCCTTTGTTTTGTATGCCCTTCCAACATCTCTGTGGACTGCTGTCCTGCCCACGTTTAGGGATACACTTCAGATAGGATGCTCTCCATAAAGCCTTTCCTAATTTTCCCCACCAGACATGGTATATTTTCCTTTGAAATCTATAGACTTTTTGTTGTCTTAGAAGATAGTATATTTCTCATGCCATCTCCTACTATCCTGCAGGCTTTTTGAAGACAGGAAATCATAGTTATTTATTTTTCTTTTCCCTGTAGAACTTTGCACATGAACAGAATTCAATATTTGTGTATGTTTGTATACATACATTTATTCTCCCCTCATCTTGTTCCAGAAAGGATGTGTAGTCACTCAACAAATATTTGTTAAAATGCCTAGGAATATCTATGGCCTTTATGCTTCTATGCTAACTGTCTCCAATTTCCTTACTCTTACCTACAATAATAGACCCTCTTTAATGTTGTTAAATACTTATTCATTCTAATATTTCAAATCAAATTAACCTAAAAGGAGTTTTCATTCCTAATCTTTTCCCCTACTTCTTTCTGAACATCTATACCAGGAATTCTCAACCTTAGCGCTACTGACATTTTGGACCAGATAATTCTTTGTTGATGGGGAAAGGGACTTTCCTTTGCATTATAGGACACTTAACAACATCTCTGGCTACTACCCGTTAAATGCAATCACACGCTCAGTTACGACAACCAAAAATGTCTCTAGACATTACCAAATATACCTTGGAGGTGCAGGATGTCAGGGAATTGCCTCTGGTTGAAAAGCACAGATCTCAACCAGAACTGTCACACAGAAATAAAATGAAAGGTTCAAATGGAAGCAACATGTGTAATTTTAAATATTTCAGGAGCTACATTAAAAAGATAAGAAGAAGCAGATTAGTTTTAATACTTTATTTAACATTTCCAAAATATTATCATTTCAACAAGTAACTGATATAAAAATGATTATTTAAATAATTTACATTCTTTTTTCTTACTAGCCTTTGAAATCCAATGTGCATTTTATATGTACAGCACATGTCAGTTCAAACTAGTCACATTTCAATTTCTTAATAGCAAAATGTGGCTAGTAGCTACGGGTATGGGTTGGACAGCTCAGATCCAGACAGTTTTTCCTAGGCTGAGAACTCACTTTTCAAGAAAAATAAAGAAACCTCTTTCTTGCCCCCTAATTATTCCTAGCTATAATCAAACATAGTGAGATTCAGGAGGAGACATAAACCCAGAAATTTCCAATGTGATGGGTGGTAGGAGATCTGGGATCAAAGGGTACATGTATATTTTTTTAAAAAAGACAAATTAAGAAATGGCTGTAAGATAATTCTACTCCACTTGCTCTGCATATTTGATCATTAGGTCATATAGAGATGTCAGGTTTTACTTTCTGTCGACACCCGAAATTCTCACCCCAGTAATAATATACATCTGTATACCTACACAAGGAGTTCTCACAGTGTGCACAAAAACAAAGTAATGTTCACTAAGTATGGACCTCTCTCAAGTTTCCCCTGGGTCACACATCACAGAAGTGGCAGAGAAGTGTATTCCAATCTTCTCATTCTAGCCCCTGCACTCTACAAATGATGAAACTGGAGTCTAAAACAAGACTGAAAACTGGCCTGAGATTTAGAGCTCATCAATGGAATTCTAAGACAGAATCCAAGTTCTCCAAGTCCTGGTACCAAGTTCTCTCACCCACCCCATCCTAGCTTGCAACTTCCAAAGAGTAACTTCACCTCTTGAACCATTGGTTGCCTCATATCTATAACAGAGACAAGATATCTCCTTCATACGTTGTTGTGAGAATTACCTTAACTGAATTAATGTATGTAAAAAATATCAGGCAGTGTTCCTGTCATCCCAAATGTTTGTTGAATCTGAAAAGACTAACACATAATAGAACCAGGGAAAGATAGAAAGCAACTTGGAGATTTATTTTAATCTGTGCTTATCCCTTAGGAGTTCTAAGTCTAATCTATCAAGGCTGATGAAAAATTTAAATCGTTATTTAAAGGCTGTAAAGAAAAGATTGTAAGACCCCTCTCAATATATGTTTTCAGTCAAGTCAAACTTTTCAGTCAATGTTTCAAGAACCAACAAAGAATTTAATTATTAGCTTCAAACCACCTGGGCAAAAGGAACCTGCTGGAGGGCACATTCAGCCCTTAAAGGAAAAATTCCCTTTACCTAGAACTGGGTTAGAGTCATAGCCTGCTTCCAGCACTGAAACTCACCAGGGGATGAATGAATGACTTCTATTTCCTAATCATAGTTTGCATGGCTTGACGACAGGAATATGTTCTAAGAAATGCATTGTTGTGCAAACATCATAGAGTGCATTTACGTAAAACTAGATGGTATGGCCTGCTACACACCTAGGCTACAAACCCATACAGCCTGTTACTGTATAGAATACTGTAAGCAACCATAACATAACGCTAAGTATTTGTGTATATACACATAGAAAAAGTATAATACAAATAGAATATAAAAGAAAAACTGGCACACCTGTGTAGGGCACTTGCCATGAATGGAGCTTGCAGGACTGGGCCTTAAGCCAGGTGACTCAGTGAGTAAATGATGAGTGAATGTGAAGGCCTAGAACATGACTGTACATTTTTCACACAACTGGCAGAGCAGTAGGTTTGTTTATACCAGCATCACAACAAACACATGAGTAATCCACTGTGCTATGATGCTCTGACAGCTACAACAGCCCTAGACGACAGGAATTTTTCAGCTCCATTACAACCTGTAGGACCACCATTGTTTATGCGGCCTGTCATTGACCGAAACCTCATTATGCGGCACATGACTGCATTCCACCTTTACTGGTTTGGGTAATAGGAAGGCCTAATGTGCCAATAAGATTTAAAAAAAACAATTTTTCCAAATTTGAACTTTCTCAAAAAAAGTACAAATCCATTCACTCCAGCAAATACAGCTTGCCATTACTTTCCACGTGATAACATGACCCCTTCAAGTATCTGAAAAGGATCATTAAATTATTCCTCAGCCTGATTTCCTTGGAAAGTTTAGGTATTAAGTTTCTGGGTGCTGTGGAAAGTTGGAATTTAAAAACACCTCGTACAAGTATTCTGTTGTACTTTTGTCTGATTTGAATTTAGTCCCAGTCTACTGCTGGATAAAGTGGAAAAAAAAATGTGTTTCCTCCATGCAGTTCCATAAAGCTCAGACTTCACAGAAGCTCTTTTATCTGAGGATATCCCTTTGAATTAGACACCCCATGCCTTAGCCCCCCTCAGCAGGGTGTGCATGGAGGAGAGTTCGCTGTTTGGAATTCAGTCCCTCAAGTTAGGGAACAAAGTCTAAATCTGCCTGTCCTTCAGGACACAATGAAACAGCCAGCTGTTTACTTAGACATTTGTCTGAGTAGTATTTTATCGGGCTATTATTAGTTTTAATGTTGTAATTAGATGTGCAAATGTACCCTGAGGTATGTTTGGATGGGAACATCATACAAATCAGAACTGACAATGATGAACACAGCTGCATTTCTGCCAGTGATTAGGCATTTAAATAAGTGCCCATGATGCGTTTGCAGGAAAATGTGATCACATGGAGTGGAGAGGTTAGCAATGATATGAGGCTGCCAAGGGGACATCAAAAATACATAAAAACAAAAGAGAGAGTGAATAAATTAGATTCCACTTGGAAATTGGAAACTAACTTCTCTAACCACCATATCGAAAATAGCCTATCCTCCATTACTATTCCCTAACCTAGCCTTTATATTCTACACATCATTTATCTCATCCTGACAAATTATCTATACACATGCATTTTTAACTTCTTAGTGTTGTACCTCCTTCCCAACAGAGTAAGCTCTAAAAAATGAGGAACAATGCTACACCCTCAGCACTAGGAGCAGCACCTACTTCCACCAAAGAATAAATTCTAAAAAAAGTATCGCTGAATAAATAAATCAGTTGCAACATACACTGGAAGGTTGATGTAAATATGACATCTCTTCATCTAAAATTTACATTAAAATTGTTTCATATTTACAGTAGGATGACATCAGGTTCATCACCATTGTTTCATCATTGCAACCAGAGGCTTGGGTTGGGTAGGTGATTTATCCAGAGTCTTAAAATTAGCTTGAACTCATCGACAAAAAAACTTAGTAGCCGAGTTTGCATTTCATGATAACTTTTACTTCTATGAAGGTAACCATTCTGAGAACAGATCACAGTTCTTTCTTACTTACCTTAATTACTTCTACATGAGCATAATCATAAATAATAATACAGAATAAGGATGTCTTTTTTTTTTTTTTTAGACAGAGTCTCACTCTGTTGCCCAGGCTGGAGTGCAATGGTGATCTCCAGGCTGGAGTGCAATGAGATCTCGGCTCACTGCAACCTCTGCCTCCTGTGCTCAAGAGATTCTCCTACCTCAGCCTCCTAAGTAGCTGGGATTACAGGTGCCCACCACTATGCCTGGCCTTTTTTTGTTTTTGTTTTTGTATTTTTAGTAGAGACAGGATTTCATCATGTTGGCCAGGCTGGCTTCGAACTCAAGTGATCCGCCTGCCTCCGCCTTCCTCCGCCTCCCAAAGTGCTGGGATTACAGGCGTGAGCCACTGCGCCCAGCCAGAATAAGGATGTCAACACTTTTATACCTTCAGAGCCCTCCTTGTTGTGACTTCACAATTAAGTCTCTTTAATACACTGCTGGCCCCTGAAAGTTTCAAATTACTAAACCTACCCATTCAGGGCTTCTAGGATCCTTTCTATTTATCACATCAAGTACTGAAGACCTGACTTCACAACATCTCCAAGTTGCCTCTCAACCACCTCCTGCCCCTATATTTCTTCCAAATTATAAAAATATGAATTCAAAGATATAAACATACCAAGAAACATTACATATATTTCTTGAAGCATGAAAACCCTGTGTGAGTCCCTGACAAGTGTCTAAGTCAGTATGGTTTGGGGAATACGCACGTATATTTAAATACTACACCAATGATTTCCGAATAAAAATATGATACTCAAATACTAAGGTTATACTAACATAACGTAATCTTCCTTTGGAGATTCAGAAGCCAATTCTTGAAGTGCCTGGAGGGCATTGTTTGAAAATGCTTTCTCAACTAAAGCATTTCAAATTCTACATATATTGCTATAAAAAATACATTATTTAAGCTTTTAGATTTTGAATAAATAGAACTTTACAGCATTTTGACGAAGAGGAGTTATGATATTCATCATACTGAAGCAAAAGCAGACATAAAGAAAATGAGCTGTATTTCAAGCAAAACAGTTAAATTAGGTATTTATCATTTCTTTATATTAAAAAAGAACTAAATCTAGGTCCTAAATCATTAAAAGCATAATTCCATTTGTCATGGGTTATAACCAGAAAAGTTTATTCAATCACTTGTTCTCAAGCAAAATGTTAAGGTTATAAACTTTATTCTGTATTATATGTAGTCTGTCAGTGGGACATTAACCTAGACTATAGTGTGTTTGGTCTAGATTACTTGAAAGTAGACCAGCTTCAACTTAACACAGAATTTTCTTTTAAAAAACTTTTAATCCCAGGGAGGGGGGGTGTGATTAATAGGACTAAAACTACTTTAAACTATGCATTATCCTAAACATACTGAAATTGGTGAAAACTACTTATCAACTTCAAATATTCAAGCTGATGACATACGTAAGTTATCCATATGATCTACACCGGCTATCTGATGTCTATAACTGTTGTCTGACTATCCCACACTGAATCAGCTTGTGAAGGACTAACCAATGACTTTTAAAGCTTCCTATGTTGTTCCTAAAAGCAGAAGGACTTCCAAGGAGAGTCCACAGAAGGCAGACAGTGGAGAAAGGGAAGAAATTGAGCAGAAACACTGGAAGAAGCCCCAGTAAGGACGTGGGCAGGATCCTGACAGTTTTCCAGCCCATCCATTCTTGTGAGCCAGCTCCATTCCCACTGCCACATTCCACAAGGTATCTCTGAATTTTTATAATAAATTCTCTCTTTTAAACTGAATTCCAATTGGTGTTTGTGGGTTGCTATAAAAACCCTTGACCACTAAAAAAGTACACCCCCTCCTCAGAGTTTCACAATATACATTAAAGAAAATCATCTGAGAACTTCCACAGGAGTTTTGAAACAGTACACCAGTGAAATGTTTGGTTGTTTTTTGTTTGTTTGTTCGCCTAATGTCTACTAACTGCCTTTCAGTTAGTGCTCAGAGTCCCTTTTAAAAACTAATGACGTTTACATTTGTATAAGCTTAACATGTGATTTCTCAACTAAAACATTTCAAATGTAACCTCAAAACATGATTGTGAGAGGAAAGATTTGAGGAAAAAATTCCAGAAATTTTATCACTCAGGCATCTGCCCATTCCATCCGAGCAAAGGCAGATTCTATACAAATCAAAAGGGAATGTTTCCCCTCATAATTAGTTCAATAGCCACAAATACACATTTTATCTTAGATGATCTACAATTGACTTTTAAAAATATGATCAATCAATAACTTAGTGTAGCATGACTCTGTACTCACTGCAGATCAATACTATACACATGCCCTAAAGTACTAGGCAAGGCCTAAATATGTACCATAGCAATATGACCAAACTCATTCCCAAATCCCTATATGTAATAAGAAATAGTCACAAATAATACACACACACACACACACACACACACACACACACACACAGCATTTATTCCCAAAACAATTTTAAAATGAAAAAAACAGAGGTCTTGAAAATCTAAGTTATAAATAAACTTACTGAAAACCAGGAGTGAGACAGATTTATATTTGGGGTCAGGTGGAATATTATATTTTTGACTATTTGGGAATTTCACCAAAGCACAGCTGGCAAACACACCGTTTGAATTCAATTACTGCTTAAATACCATGCTTATCGTCAGACATCTGAGGAACAAGTTTAGGTAAAAGAAAACAGGCCTTGAGTCTTTTTCACATTCCACATACTATCAGAAATGGGCACACACGCAAAAAAAAATTCTAAATAGTGACTCTTCCATTAAAAGTATATGAGATGAAAATAAATTTGTTTCAGATAGGATAAAAGGCAGTCAGACTAGCCACACAGTCAGTAGGAATTTTGGTTCTAACACTGGAAATGAATTCTGCACAGCTGGGCTCTCTAACTCTATTTAAACTATAGCCAGTATGGGTGCTAGTCAAAAGTCAATTAAGGCCAAAAGCTCCATTTCCAGAAAGAGTACTGCAACATTGGTTCTGTACTATCAGGTGTAATTCAAAAGAGTCTCACAATAATAATGACTGCTTCATAAAGACGCCTGTCCAGAACCCCAGCTGCCTGAAACATTATGAGGAGACTTCTTTCTAGATAAATGAAAACCTTTAAGCACTAAAGCATCTTACTGATTTTCCAAGGGATCCTTGCATTGCACAGTTCTAGGCCCTCTTGAGTGGTCAAAACCTGATTTGTACTCCTGGTGACTCATTATAAATAACAATTATCATATTGTGTCAAATGGTCTTTGGTAGGAAAAGATGTTTTAAATTTATACTAAATGGACCTCAGTTGTGGCATATTTTAGGTTTGTGTTTGCTTTTATTAAGCTTCTTTTCCACTTAGTCTAGTCAACCAGGTATTACTTCTAACTACTTTCAAGCTGTTCACTCTCCTCCCCCTTTCTAATTGAAAAATCTCTCCTCCAGGCCCACTTTCTAACTGATAGCCTCTACACTGCTCTCATCTTAGAAACCAGTGTTTCAAGTAAGAGCACAAAGGCCTCTATGCCTTTTTCACATACTTTCTGGTTATTAGCTGAGTTTCAGAGAGTTGAGAGATAATTATAGTGCCTGTAGATCCCTCGCACTGCCCACCCCCAAAGTGTCATGGGTGAGCTCTGGCAGCGTGTGGGCAGGTCCTACTCCAGCAAGTTGCTGAAGTAATCCTCCACTCAATAAGAGAAAGTATCTGTCTCAAACTCAGACACAAGGTGCATATGTTTTAATTTCTGTTTCTTAGTCTAACAATAACATTTTCAAGTGATCCTTCTGAGCCTTGTCCTAGAATTCTTCCCACAAAGACATAAATCCTTCTTAAAATCAGTGTAGCGGGAAGAAGCCACGAGTTCAGTAAACAACTTGCAGTCACAAAGAGTTCTTAGAGACTCGACTTAGGTGTCCCTTCATGGGACACCTAATTTGTCGTTTACATGTTTAGACAGGGAGGTAAGAAACACGAATCCCAGCCCCACATTTCCTTCCTGTGTGACCTTGAGCGTGTAACGAATCCACTTCATTCCTAAGGTTTCCTCAGCTGGGGAATGGAGATACCCAACTGACAGAGATAATAAAAAAATTGAATGAAATTATGTTTGGAAAGAATGTTGCACAGGGCCTGGCAGTCAGAATGTGCTCAATAAAGGTTGGTTACTGTCATGGTTAGCTCTGAGTCAATTTGGCTGGACCACAGTGCCCATATACTCAGTCATACATTTTTCTGGATGTTTTTATGAAGATGTTTTTTGGCAGGGGCTGAGATTTGCATTTAAATTGGTGCACTGAATAAAGCAGATTATCCTCCCTGATGTGGGTGGGCCTCACCCAATCAGTTAAAGGTCTTAATGGAACAAAACTGACCTCCCCCAAAAGCAAGGGGGAATTCTACCAGCAGACTGCCTTTGGACTCAGACTTCAACTCTTCCCTGAGTGTCCACCCTGCAGGCCTGCCCTATTGGATTTTTGGACTCATCTCCATAATCCACCCTGTAAACTACTTCCTTAAAATCAATCTCTCTCTCTCTCCCTCTCTCTCTATATACATACACATTTATACATATATGTATATACACACATATATATGCACATATATTTATGCATGTATATACACATTTATTTATGTGTGTATATACACATATATTTATGTGTATATATGTGTATATATGGAGAGAAAGAGAAGAGAGAGAGAGATGGTTCTGTTTCTCTGGAGAACTCTACTACAGTTACTTTTATTATTATTTATAATCATCATCATTACTACACTATTAAATCCAATGCACCTGGCTTCCTCTAATTTCGACTACAAAGGAGACAGAAAGGAAGACATAATTTCCTCAAATGTCTTTAATCAAAAAAGGAGTGGGTGATCCTCAGCAAAATCAGACATCAGTAAATGCCTCAAAGTAGTTCATCTAGCAGATAAGTATGTCTTGGTGTCACTCTAGACCCATTCGTAAGTATTGTAAATAAATCTGACAACTTTTTTTGGAGGGGGGAGCTCTTTTTTAGAAGAAATTTTATGAAAGAAAAGCCACAACACACACACACACACAAAAAAAAAAAAACCTGTAAATAGAAATTGTTTTATATATTTTAATGCTGCATTTGTATAGGCTGTAAGTCTGTAAGTTCCTTGATGGCATATACAAATCCATAGTAATGTTAACCACATAATTATCCACTTATTGCTGCTATGGTTTGGGAATTTGGGAATGTGTCTCCCAAATTTCATGTGTTAGAGACTTAATCCCCATTGCAACAGTATTAAGAGGTGGGGTCTTTAAGGGCAGATTAGCCCATTAGGACCTCACTCTCATGAATGAATTAATGCTGTTAAAGCGGGACTGAGTTATAGCAGGGGTGGCTTCCTGATAGAAAGGATGCGTTCAGCCCCCTTCCCCCTCCCGTCTAGTGCAGTGTCGCCACGTGATGCCTTCTCCCATGAGATGACTCTCACCAGATGTAGCCTCTCCATCTTGAACTTCCCAGTCTCCAGAGCTGTGAGCCAAATACATCTCTTTTCTTTATAAATTACTCATGTTGGGGATTCTGTTACAGCAACAGAAAACGAACTAAGACAACTGTCTACTGATTTTGTAGGCATATGCTTATGAGACAGGGTTTTGCTCATGAAGCCATCATAAAATGAAATCCGTAGGGCCGTGCGCGGTGGCTCACGCCTGTAATCCCAGCACTTTGGGAGGCCGAGGCAGGCGGATCACGAGGTCAGGAGATCAAGACCATCCTGGCTAAACACGGTGAAACCCAGTCTCTACTAAAAATACAAAAAATTAGCCAGGAGTGCTGATGGGCGCCTGTAGTCCCAGCTACTCAGGAGGCTGAGGCAGCAGAATGGCGTGAACCCAGGGGGCGGAGCTTGCAGTGAGCCGAGATCGTGCCACTGCACTCCAGCCTGGGCGACAGAGCCAGACTCCGTCTCAAACAAAAAAAAAAATGAAATTCCTTTTTCTATATAAGGTAATAAAGCAACTTCATACCTTTGAAGTATGAAATTTTCCATAATCACTTTTCATATTTTCTTCAGCAGAAGGTCAAAGGATATCCAAAATCCCTGTAATTTCATTCTATTTCAACTCACAGGATACAAATATCCTTATTTCTCTGCCAGGCATTTTTTTTCTTAACTTGTTCATGTCTCATTGCTTATGTGTCCTAAATTTTCAGTCTCTTACTTGGTATTTGAATTTAAATTATCTTTACATTTTTAATCTTCAGAAACAAAGCTCCATGAGAGGGCCAGGTTGCCAGTCATCAAGAGGCCAGGACTGAGGACAATTTAGTGGTGAGAACAATTAGAACAGTACCAGATTAGAAGTAGAGACTGAAGGGACAACTCTGATGGATGGGTGTGTATCATGACTGTGAGTCATCAGGATAAGAGCAAAGCCAGAGCAGTGGGAACCAGGACGGAGTTAAGCACAAGGGTTAGACTTTAAAGTATGAGTGTCCAGAGGAACAGGAGTATAATACATCTTCCGTGAAACCTGCAACCGAGTAAGCAGAGAGGAGCTTCACATGGGACAAATGGACTTGTCCACATGACAGCACAATTTGGAATGACAAAGGATCCCAGGGTGGTACCATCTGCCTGCAGCCCTGGCTCTAAATGGCCTGGAGAGTGTGAGTAGATAAGGGCTGGCAGGTGTATGCTGTTTACTGACAAAGGCCAAGGCTGGCTCTGCAGGTGCAAGGGACTGCAGGCGAGAGTGAGGTCCTCTGGGGAGCCCTTGCAGTTCTATTGCCATCATTGAAATTGATGTAGCACCTACTCTTCCTTTGGTTTTCATCCTCCTGAAAGCCATGAATTAAGTATTCATCTTTATTACACAGAATTCTCTTATGGAGCATACTGATAGGAGGAATCGCTAAACTCTGGAAAAAGTCCTAAAGTCTGTTATTAGGACTTGGGAAGGATCTGAAAGTCTTCCCAGTTTCATTAAAACTATAACCGTTCAGCTCCCAAATATCATTTTTCTTCTGAGACCGCAAAGGTGATCTACAGCTCTTAACCAAAAGCAAAATACATCAATCAGCCCCTCCTAAAGATACAACCAAAAGTCTTCAGGCATAAAGTCAACGATCTTTTTCCCCATTTTCTCAAAGAGTAAGAAAGAAGGCTTAGCCCAGAGCAAAAGAGATAATTAAGAGGCATTTGACTTCCATCACCCAGCTTTTCTTCTATACCCCCCATTCTCCCAGTTGAGGCATCACCATCTTCTTATTCTCTCAGCCCTTCTCCCAATAACCAAGAATCCTGTTGCTCTCTCCCTCATCAGTACTATTTAAGGCCAGAGAAAAACCCCATAATCCACACAAAAAAGTTTATAAACTCACTAACACATTACTATAAGCTACTGCACATTACTAACATGTTACTCAATATATTTATTACTTAGTTATGCTGGGATATTTGCATTTGTACAGAAGATTTGAAACTTGAAGTTTTTTTTTTTTTTTTTTT
>NW_016805189.1:417566-423546 GCF_001698545.2 Rhinopithecus bieti | reverse complement strand
TTTTTTTTTTTTTTTTTAAAGGAGAATCTCTATTGTGGAATTTCAAACAGTGAATAGATAAAGAAGCTATTTGGAGGAAATCCAAAGGCATTTCTCAGCTGCTGAATTGAAATAACTTATCTAGGACCCATTCCACCCACGGGTAAAGCTGACCCTGAGAGAACCTTTTATAATAGAGCCCTGAGTTTTAATCTTAAGATATGTGCCTATTAATTCTGAATATTCAGTTCTAAAAGAACTAGAAAACCACACTAATGCTTAGAGAAAAGCTAATAATGCTTTCAATTTCTCCCAAGAGCTATTTCCACCAGCTCATTCCTGGGTGGATATAGAGGAGTAAGGGCATTTCTTCCACCAGTTAAATATCTTTGCAAAAGAAAATCATGTTACATTCACCTAAGGGATTTAATCCCAAGAACTTTTTTCCCCTAAATTTAATATGCAAATTGCTCCCATCTTGAGAGAACTAGGATTTGTAGATACTAAAGAAGCAAATCAGAAATTAAGCTGCTTGGATTTACCAGTTATTGATCTGGTATTATTCCCTGGGGAAACTACTCAAACATTTTCTTGCTCACTCTCACCTTCTATAAAAAATAAAAGTGCTAAAATGTTTTCTTACAGATTTTCTAAGTGGCTGTACATTTCCCTTAAAATCTTTGAAAGAAAAAGCTCCTGTGAAAATCTAGTACAACTGTTGTCATAATCATAATTACTGTAAAATTCCTGTTGATTCCCAGGGTGTATTATGTATAACAATTGCTTTTTCTCTCATTCTGCTGCACTCAAGCTGACACCAGCTACTTCTAATTCTCCTCTAGTGACTGTCATAATGTTTCTGTTCTAGAATTTAAACACATTCTAATCCAGAGTCCTGTCATATACTGTTCTACATCAAAAAAATAAAAACAAAAGAATTGTACAAAATATATGCTCTGGGAACATGTTTTTGAATGCTTTTGCAATGTACTAATCCAGAAGGAGAGACTGAAATGGCCAGCACTATAGTAATTCTTATCGAGTACTTAACTATGCACTGAATGCTTTATGTATGTTAGTTTATCTAATCCTCACAATAACCCGAAGAAGGTATGATCACTAATCTCCATTTTACGCATTAGCAAACTGAGGTACAAAGGCAGTAATAGATGCACTTAAGTTCACACAGCTAACAAATGGCAGAACCAAGATTTGAATGGAAGCAGACCATCTCCAGAGTGTATGCGCGCAACCCTACTTGAGCTAAGCTGCATAAAATGTAACACAGCACATTGGAGATGGGATTCAAAATCATGTTTAGAAAAAGAAAATCAAGATGTGTTTAAACTGAGAAGAGTGGGTAACTTTATTCTCTGATTTTTTCAATGAAGTAATTAGTCAGCAAAATCCTGTTGATTCGGTGTCAGGTAAAGAAATAGGGATAAGGGTGGAGAGGGGAGACACAGAGACAGAGAGAAATTCTACATGAACTTTCGGTGAGTTTTAAGAAAGCAGGAAAATCTTGATCACGCTGCTACTTAGAGCTCAAATAAATTAGCTGGAAATCCTGTATTTATTACTCAAGAAAATCTGTGCTGTGTTGCTCCTCCAACCCCATAGCATGTCTGTTACAAGAGGCAACTTTCCTGTAAGGGCCATAATGAAGGACATGTCTTTCCATTTAGTTCATGGATGGGAAAGGAAGTCACTTGCATACTGTCTGGGCCTGAGAAAGACAAATGATACACTGGGAGGAAATACCTGAGTAAGCCAGTGTGAGACTTAATGGGATTATGAGCACACTGAGGAATTAGTCTCAAGTTTCAACTCACAGCTGTAGCTACCTTAAGAAAAAGACTAAACAAAAAGATGCTCGGAGTGGAGTGGGGCAGTCCAGACCACTCTGGAAGCTGGGCCAGCACACGGTAAACCTCAAACTGACTTAGGTGTTTTGTCCATGATCACCAACACCAGCCAAATGCTGGTGACAGGGCCGGGGCTGTCAGCACTTCGACCACATGCCATAAGGATGATCAGACCCGCAACAGTTAAAGAGACTGACTGCACCTGCACTGGCTGGGCCTGAAGAGGCGGATTCCTTAGAAAGGGAAAATTCACCTGAAACACATAGAACACACCTTCACAATTTGGGGGTGCAAATTTTGATGTCTGAAGCACATCATCAAAATTGTGAGATGAGACTGGCTTTACTAAGCACCTTAAAGAGAAGAGCATCTCACAGAGACTACAGCTGCCATTTTATTTTCCGATAAAACTGGAAAGAAAACAACCTGAGCCCTCTTCAGTTGACCTCCACTTCCCGACTGAGTTCAGCCTCAAAGTCAAAGCCAATAATTCTTCACCTTCTGCCCCTATGGAGCGGGCAGAAGCCTGGGTCATCTGAAGCAAAGGGCAGCAGCTGCTAGAGGCAGGAGGAGCCCGCCCCTCTGCCTGCCACGTGACCTTAGGACAAGCCAAAGATCTCCATGATCAAATCTCATGTGAAAAAAAAAGGATTCTGATAGTACCTAATTCACGGCGATTCCCTTCCATACAAGATTCCTGACATTGCTTCAGTTCTCTAGTTGGCTTTTTGCTCTACTAGTAACTGACATAACTGAATTTCATGTTAATTTTAATAATTTTGAGCCCCGGATTTTAAATCTTACAGTATATTTACATAGAACATAATAATAATCTCTGATATAATCAAAACAAAACTTTCTGACCTATGTTCAACATTTTAAGCTGTTACTGAAATCTTTTCCCATTTAAAATTAAATTTAAAATATCTTTATTTTTAATTCAAATCAATTTTCAAGCACAAAATATAAAACAATCCCTAAACTTACAAGAATCTATCTAAAACATTTCAAAACACAAGCCAATTACACAAAATAAATTTACTCGTAAGTATGGAACATAATTAAAGTTTACTTAGAATCACAGCAGTGGAATCCTTCACTCTAGAAAACAGTGCTTCAATGGAAATTTAAATTCCCTCCTTTAAAAGAGGAAAAGGGAAAAAAACACTATTATCCTACATAGCCATTTTTAGAACTTGAATTATATATTACTATACTCTTTATGGCATGTAAAATAAGTCGAAAGGATTTCTAGGCTATTAAATTTGCATTTACCTAATCAAACTGACATTGTGTTGGACTTTTTCATCTGTTGAGTGTAAGTTTTTATCTGTTCAATACACAATTACCATTTACTATAGAAGTGTTTTAATGAAAGCAGCGTCTTAACAGTTTTAAACATATCAGTAAAACCAAAGATGTTTTAGAAGCTCAATAAAATAACAAATTCTGGTAGTTTTAATTATATTAAATTGTCACGGTTGCTTAGATATAAGTTCCAATTTTCCTATTTAAAGAGAATGTTGCAAACATATAATAAATAATGACAATTAAGTTTAATGTTCACTTTACTAACTTAAACACATTCTTATTATAGAAAAATTGGGACACAGCAAAAAAAAATGTTTTTTAAAAAATTTATCCACAATCCAATTGCAAGATAACTTAATATTTTCATGTATTTCCTTTAAAGCTTTTTTCTATTTCACACAGTTGAGGTCAATATATATACAATTTAACCACTTCTTATACCCAAAATTTAAAGTCAGCTTTTCCCATATTATGCAAGTCTTCTTTTAAAAAATCATTTGGGGAAGAGATTTTGTCTATTTTGTTCACTGCTGTCTCCTCAGCATCCAAACAATGCCTGCATAGTTTAGGCACTCAATTCACATTTGTTGACTAATTAATAAATTCTGTAATTGATTACTGATTGCCATTACCCCATTACCAAAGCACTGCACATTTAGGTTGCTTTCAATTTTTCACAGTTATGGGCAATGCCATATTATATCTTTTTGGAAAAGCTTTTTCAGTATTTACGATTATTTACTTGGGATCAAGTTCCAGAAGTTGAATTACTGAGGCATGGTTTGTATAAACAATTTTAAGACATCCTATACCTATCATCAAATTGCTTCCTCCAAAGCACTACCTGTTTCAGCACACCTTGTGAAAGCACTGGACAGTCTCTTTTTTTACAAAGCTTTTCTAATCACATAAGTAAAAAACAGTTATCTCATATGGCTTTATTTGTAAGTCTTTAATTGCTAATATTATTTCCCAAATATGTATTAGACACTTACATTTGTGGTTCTTAGTCACCTGGTCATATCATTTATCAATTTATTTATTCACTCTGTATTCCTGGACTCACAGAACACACTGTTCTATTCCCTGCATGCGCTTCCTCTAGTCTCATTTTGCGGGGGGAAAAAAGTTATTCTTGTTAACTCTTTCATATAGATTTCAAAATACTGTCGTGTTTACATACATTCAGATCACACACACACACACGTGAAAAGATTTTTAAAATATTGTTGCTTATAACAACACATACATTGTAGAAACATTAGGAAGTACAGATTAGGAAGAAAGAAAAGTCAGCCAAACTCTCAAAAGTCACAGATATGCACCATTCACACTTTAGTACACATCTTTGCAAATCTGCTCTATGCATATGCCTTTTTAAAAAATTTTATTATACGTAAATATATACATGTAAATATATATACACACACACACACACTTTTTTTTTAGAGATGAAATACTGCTCTGCCATGAAGGCTAGAGTGCAGTTGCTCAATCATGGCTCACTGCATCCTCGGCCTCCCAGACTTAAGCAATCCTTCCACCTCAGCTCCTGAATAGCTGGAACTAAAGGCACTGATATGGTTTGCCTGTGTCCCCACCCAAATTTCATCCTGAGTTGTAACTCCCACAATTCCCATGTGTCATGGGAGAAATTCAGAGGGAGGTAACTGAATCACGGGGGTGGGTCTTTCCTGTGCTGTTCTCGTGACAGTGAATAAATCTCATGATACCTAACAGTCTTTAAAATGAAAGTTTCCCCACACAAGTTCTCTCTTTGCCTGCCACCATCCATGTAAGACGTGGCTGGTTCCTCCTTGCCTTCCACCATGATTGTGAGGCCTCCCCAGCCATGTGGAACTGTAAGTCTATTAAACCTTTTTTTCTTCTTAGTCTTGGGTATGTCTTTATCAGCAGCATGAAATGGACTAATACAGGCATGTACCCCCACACCTGGCTAATTTTTTTTTTTATTTTTTGTAGAGACAGGGTCTCACTATGTTGCCCAGGCTGGTCTCAACTCCTGACCTCAAGCAATCCTCCCACCTCAGCCTTATACAGTGCTGGGATTACAGACATGAGCCATTGCACTCAGAACCATATACCATTCTTAGAACATATGTGGGGTCATATATGCATACTGTTTTGTAATTGTTTTTACTTAATTCTGTTTCATAAACAATTTCCCATGTCATCAAATATCTTTCATATTTTTCATGCTCAGAGAATACCACAGGAGGTAAAACCATAGACTTTGAGGACAGGTCTAAGCCCAAATCTTGCCTCCAACATCTTAACTATAAGACGTAGCTTATTTTGGCACATATACACCATGGAATACTATGCAGCCATAAAAAAGAATGAGTTCATATCCTTTCCAGGGCCATAGATGAAGATGGAAGCCATCATTCTCTGCAAACTAACACAGGAACAGAAAATCAAACACTGCATGTTCTCACTCACAAGTGGGAGTTGAACAATGAGAACACATGGACACAGGGAGGGGAACATCACATACCAGGGCCTGTTGGGGGTTGGGGGGCAAGGGGAAGGAAAGCATTAGGACAAATACCTTATGCAAACAGGACTTAAAACCTAGATGACGGGTTGATAGATGCAGCAAACCACCATGGCACATGCATTCCTATGTAACAAACCTGCATGTTCTGCACATGTATCCCAGAACTTAAAGTACAATTAAAAAAAAAAAAAAAAAAAAGACTTAGCTTCTTTAAGCCCTTTGCTCATTGATAAAATGAGGATAAAAATACCTATTTGAGATGAATTGTTGCTTAAACTAAGTGAAATAACATAATTTATAAAAA
>NW_016805189.1:396813-415572 GCF_001698545.2 Rhinopithecus bieti | reverse complement strand
AAAAAAAACAGTATGGTAAAAATGGATGCTTAGCGTTTGTCAAATTAATAAATTGGTTTTAAAAAAGTTGTTTTGTTTTAATTGGCATTTCTTTGCTTTTTTGTGTATTTGAATATCTTTTCTTCTTTTTTTCTTTTTTTTTTTTTTTTTTTTTTTTTTTGTTGTTGTTGTTGGCGGCGGTGGTGGTGGTAGTGGTGACTTATCTTATGTCAAATGTTTACACCTTTTTCCTGGGGTGATTTTTTCATTGCTTTGAATTCATATATGTATTCATTCACTCAACAATGATTTACTAAAAGCTACTATGTGCTTATTTTATTATGATATTACACTTTTGTCTTTCATGTTACAAATGTTCTTCCAAGTTTACTATTTGCCTTTTAATTTTGTTTAGGGTAGGTTTTGATGTATAGAAATATTAAATTTTCATGCAACTTACAACTTATCCTATTTTCTATTTTTTTATAACATGCTCAGAAATTCCTTTTTTACGCTAAGGGGATTCTTTATTATTTGGAGTGGAAAGAGAATAAAGCCCAAGACTCTTAGGCCTGAAATGAAAAAAAAAACAAATAATTGGGTTGATATAGGACCAGCTTTATAAAAGGTTCATTTTATACTGTAATTCATTGTTTAAGGGCAGGCCTACCATATTCATATTTGTGTTTCCAGCAACTAGAACAGCATATGACATGTAGTAGGGCCTCAATAAATGCTGAATTTGCTCAATTGGAGAAAAAAGAGTGGAGTTGAGAGGAAATGTTTTAATTAGAATAACACTACAGAACGGCGGAGAAAACATCAAGAAAGTTCAAAATCTAACATTCTAAAGCACTGATATTCTTCTGTTGTTGAGGGAATTATACCTGCTCTTAAGATTTTTTTCAAGTCCCAAATATCACTACTACTCTATTTGGCAGCATTTCTCCATGTGTGTTCCGAACTACATTACCCTGCAAGATGCTCCAGTAGCAAAGGTGTCCTATAATCAAATAAATATTGCAACCTCTGCCGACAGCTTTGCCCCTTTTTCTCAACTCACCCACAATCCAGAGGCACAATGAACTTTCATATAAACACACACTGAGGAATTATGCAGGTACCAGTTTTCACAGAAGCTAAGGTCAGAGTTTGTCTGGCATGTCCAGAAAGGTAAGAGGAAACTAGGGGAATGTCAGGACCTAGTAAAAAGCTAAAATCAGTATCCTGAGACCTAGGCAGATACTGGACAAAGCACACACTTGGGACATAGTAAAAGAACAATGGGGGAGAGACAGACCAGCAGAAGACATTCAAAGATTTTGGCAAGACTTAGGCTATATGATGTTGTGGGCAAGAAGTAAATGTCAGCATCCTGAAAAATCATGTACCAGGCACCAGGAACATAGGCAGAGCCTGAACATGAAACAGAGGGCCTTGGCAGCAACATCAATCCCAACCACCAAGATTGGGGCTGGACTATAACCTGTGGGATGTCCATGGATGCTAATAACTTGCTTCCTAGATAGGCTACTTGTTCAACATTCATCTACCAGAAGCAGGGCCAATGCACTTTGCAGAGGGATTTTTTTTAAATGTCCACTATGGTAGAAGTAGTTTTACATGAAGACTTGAATTAACTAGCACCATGTTCCTAATTTTGTTCAGCAATGTGTAGCACCCATGTAGATTGATACTCTGGCAACAGATTCTGTAATCCTACTGTGAATGCGACTGAGTATCAAATGGAAGGAGCCATCAGCAGAGACCTCAGTAACAAAGCAAGTTCCCCAGGAAGGGGCTCCATGTTTTGTGTTGAAAGATTCAGCTGAACTGGGCTAGACAATAATACAGTAGGGTCAAAGAGGAAAAGCTAGTCATGAGTGGAGTGGAAGCCAGAGAGCTCCTAATGGCTGTAAATAACACAAGGTTCCAGCAGCAGAGGAGATCTGAGCTAGTAAAACACATCCCCTCAGATCCCAGGTTAGCTTTGCCACAACCTCAGATCAGAAAGAAGCTTTGCTGTTTTTTGTTTTGTTTTGTTTTTATTCATCAGCTATTAGTTGAACTGTTGAAACAAAATCCAAATCATCACATCTTTGCAGGTTCTCTATACTGAAAGAAAACAGTTTAGTTAGTATCTTTATTGTCTTGGTTTAACATATATTGAAAGCCTCACAATGCACAAAGCTATTCATCAAATGACATCACTGACAGGAAGAGAACTGGAAAATTGTGACCTAAGAGTCTGATGTCAGGCTGAATCACATATCAGCAACAAAACAAATGGGGAGGCATATTCTTTAAAATCAATCCTTCTATCCAGGTACATATTATTCTATGACAAGTCTGGAGGCCTTAAGTCTGACACAGCTTAGCCTAGATAATAAATATCTGGGTTATATTCATAATCATTTTTTCAAATATTTTTAACAAGAAGTTATTGTGTTACCAAATATTTGTTTTAGCACGAGAAACCAGCAAACGTCCCCCGCTCCCCAACCATCTTCATGAGACACAGGGATCCCCAAACATCCTGGAGCTCACCTTCTAAAATGACCCTCAGGTAACTGCATCATCCGTAATAATATGAAAACCTGGACATTGTTTTGTATCGGATCTTGCAATTACTACATTATTGTCTAAATTTTACTATTCTATATTTAGCTATCATTACTGGTGGCCCACTCCTGACAGGTATTTTTACAGATAGTCTTAAAATCTTTACAACAGGCCGGGCACGGTGACTCACGCCTATAATCCCAGCACCTTGGGAGGCCAAGGCAGGTGGATCACAAGGTCAGGAGATTGAGACCATCCTGGCTAACATGGTGAAATCCTATCTCTACTAAAAATACAAGACAATTAGCCAGGCATGGTGGTGGGTGCCTGGAGTCCTAGTTACTCAGGAGGCTGAGGTAGGAGAACGGTGTGAACCTGGGGGACAGAGCTTGCACTGCACTCCAGCCTGGGCGACAGAGCGAGACGCTATCAAAAAAAAAAAAAAAAAAAAAAAAAGGGAAGGAAGGAAGGAAGGAAACAGAAAAGAAAAGAATCTTTACAACAACCCTGAAGAGTAGGTATTACCATGGTTATTTTACAAAGGAAGAACTTGGAAAAGCGTCACAATAGAATGTTCAAACTCTACAGAACCACTTACTGTAGGAGTTAGACTTAGAATCCAACTCAGATTCTTAAAGCCCAAATCTCTATCCTAAAATCAAGTTTCCTAGATTGTTTTCCCATAACCAGAAGCGAAAAAAATTATAACCAGCGGAATATTCATTTCTTCATCCACTGCATATCAGATCTAACTGACTAGTTCCATGATGAGGGAATCCATGAGGGGCCTCTTGCTTCATTCAGGAGTGCTCCCTCAGGTTAAACAGCTCTGCAGGAGGAAGGCGTAGATCACCGGCCAACAAGTATTAATGAATGCCCGAGGAATGCTGTGCCAGGCATTTTTAAAAATGTAGTAGAGTCATAAAAATTGTTATTCTGATATTCCCAAAGCTGGGATTAGAGGAGAGAAACCAGCAGATGCCTTGGGAATATAGAAGTATAGAATATCTCTTTCCTATCTTATTTTTAAAATGTGCAACTCATTTTATCCCATTTATTCATAACTTAACAACACATTCAAACATCTACCACCATGTCTTGCCCCATAGCAGGCAATGTGGACACAAATAAGATTATGGACACGATTGCTAACACAAAAATTCATATGTCAGAATAAATACTGAGACATAAAGACTTTTCACTGCAAACACATTCCTCTACTGTTTTTCCACTTTAAAAACATCCATGTGTATCCTCGGGCCGGGGTGTGGTAGCTTCAGCCTGGTAATCCCAGCACTTTGGGGAGCGCCGAGGTGGTGGGTGTATCACCTGAGGTCAGTAGTTGAAACCAACATGGCAAAACCCCATCCTCTACTAACAAAAAAATACAAAAAATTACCCAGGTGTTGGGGTGGTGTGCACCTGTAATCCCAGCTAACGCGAGGGCACGCGTGAGGCGAGGGAGAACGTTGAACCTGGGAAGTGGAGCTGCAGTTGAGCCAAGGATCATCCACTTATACTCCAGCCTGGGAGACAGACAGAAAGACTCGCATCTCAAAAAGATAAAATAAATAAAAATAAAATTTATAAAATCATATGTATCCTCAACAGAGGTATATTTTAGCAGAAATAATTTGAAAATTTAGACATTAAAAGATAGTTTTCAAGGACCACTCTATTGATTGCCAGTGGTGAAAGAGAAATTCACTGCTTACCAGCCATCTACCTATTTGTGGCAGGAGAGGAGATAAAGTTTATTTAGGTCCCCAATTCTTCATCCACAATGGGAAGACCAGGCAAGACATGGAATATAAATTGTTTCTGATTCTTCTTCCTCTGAAATCAAGATGCTTAAAGCTCAAACGTAAACCCTAAAAGCAATGGAAATCTTAAAAGTGAACACAACTATATCATCATCTGCAAATCATTTCTCTCACCCTCTTAGTAACACAACCTGAGAGACTTAATTTATTTAACAGATATTTACTAAGCACCTACTACGAGCCAAGCACTCTTCTGTGTGTTGGGGATACAGCGGTAATGAAACAGATAAAAATTCCTGCCTTCAAGTGGCTTCCATTAACAATAAACAGCAGGCATATACAATATACAAATAAATGAGTAAATAGTTTGTCATGCGCTGCTAAAAAAAAAAAAAAAAAAAAAAAAAAAAAAAAAAAAAAAAAAAAAAAAAAAAAAAAAACACTAGAGCTGGGGGCCAGGCACAGTGGCTCACACCTGTAATCCCAGCACTTTGGGAGGCCAAAGTGGGCAGATTACTTGAGGTCTGCAGTTCAAGACCAGCCTGACCAACATGGCAAAACCCCGTTTCTACTAAAAATACAAAAATTAGCCGTGGTAGCGCGCACCTGCACCTGTAATCCCAGGTACTCATGAGGCTGAGACAGGACAATTGCTTGAACTCAGGAGGCAGAGGTTGCAGTGAGCCAAGATCACACCACCACACTGCAGACTGGGTGACAGAGCAAGACTTCGTATTAAAAAAAAAAAAAGTCAAACCCTCTAGTACTCCAATATGTAGAAATCAGGGGCATGAGGGAAAAAACACCAACAGAGACCAAGAGGGAGTGGCCAGTAAGAAGGAGGAAAAGCCGGATAATATGATAGACCAGAGGCCAACTGAATAAAGTACTTCCAGTAGGAGACTAATTATCTCAAATGCTGCCTGCTAGTCAAGTAATACATGACTGGAAATTGGCTACTAGGTTTACCAATGTAGAGGTCATTGGTTCTCTTCATAGGAAACAGAACAGGGCACAAAAACCTGATTGGACTAAGTTCAAGAGAGAATAAGAACTACTATGGAGTTAATATAGGCAAATCTCTCATGGAATTTTGCTATTAAGGGAAGCAGAAAACTGAAGCAGTAACTAGGGAAATTGTGGATAAAGAGATGCCTGTTTTTTTAAGTAGGTGAAATAACTTCATGTTTGTATGCTGGAAATAATCCAGTAGAGAAGGAGACCCTGGTCATGCTGGAGAGAGGGGAAAATATGCTGGAGCTGCTCCTGGAGTGGGCCGGAGGGAATGGGATGTGGTGCACAAGTGCAGGGTTAACCTTGGGTAAGGGTACACCATTCGGCTTCACAGCAGTGAAGACAGACTATATGGCCACAGGTGAAGCAGAAGTTGTCTTCTAATTTCTTCTACTTTCTAAGTGACGTAAGAACAGGATGCTTGAAAATGACACAAGACAGGGTTGTAGTTATTGGTAATGGCAAAGTCTAGGGCAGCAGCTCTCAGACATTTTTGTCTCAGGACTGCTTTACACTGTTAAAAGTTACTGAGAATGCCTAAAAGTTTTTGGTCATGCCTCTCAATATTTACCATATTAGAAATTAAAACAGAAAAGTTTAAAATGCAAGAATATACAAGAACAAATTCCTTTAGTGGCCTCTGAAAAACTAGTGTGCACTCAAAACAGAAGTCCAAAAGGTAAATAATGTTTTTATATGATTACGAGAATAGTTTTGGTCTCATAGACCTTCTGAAAGTATTTAGAGACCCCCAGAAGCCACTGGACCACACTTAGAGGACAGCTGGTCTAGCGTGTGTCTACAGAAGTGAGGAGCCCAGGTATAGCCAGATATAACAACTGAATGACAGGACAACACAGAACTGAGAAACCAAGAAATTGGAAGGACAATTCATATGAATATTGAAATCACCAAGAATGATCTCTCTAATGGGGAGCTAAGTTTCAATTATGGCAAGAAGGTGAAGGGGAAGTTAATGGAAGAGGCTGAGGATATAAGGGATTTTGCTGATAACAGACAATTAGTTCTTGACAGTATAGTAGAAGGGGGGGGGATAAGGGATCCAAAAAGGAGTCATACCATGTCTATTCCAGTTACTCTTGCTGTGTAACAAATTATCCCAAAACATAGCTTCCTTTTAAGAATGATTTTATTTTGCATATAAATTCCATGGTCAAGAATTCAGACAGGACACAGTGAACATATCTAGCATCTATTGCATGATGTCTGGGGCCTTAGCTATGAAGACTCAAAGCTTGGGGTGGTTCAACAACCAGGGCTTAAAATCATCTGAAGGCTCATTTAACCACTTGCCTGGTGCCTGGGCTAGGAAAACTGGAAGACCAGGACTGTCAACCAGAGCACCCACACATGTCCTCTCCATGTGAACTGGCTTCCTCACAGCACTGCGGCTTTAGTGTAGTTGGAAGTATCAGAGCTGCATGGTAGCTCAGGATTCCGGGAACAAGTGTTCCAGCTAGCAAGGGCGAAGCTGCTTTGACTTTTGCATACCAGCCTCAGAAGTCATACAGTGTCACCTCCAGCATTTCCTACCTGTTAATCAGCCACAAGCCTGCCCAGTTCAAATGAAGGAGACAAAGACACTTAAGGGGAAAACTCTCCCCAAAATTTTGAAAGCCATATTTTAAAACCAGCCCATCAACATATGTTCAAAAGGATCAGTTTCTAAACAATGAGAGATTTATAAGAGCATTTATAAGAGCATTACATGCACCACTGAATAATCTTCCTGCTATGGACTGAATGGTTTGTTCTGTTTTCTTTGTTTGTTTGCTTGTTTGAGATGAAGTCTCACACTGTCACCAAGGCTGGAGTGCAATGGCATGTTCTCGGCTCACTGCAACCTCCACCTCCCGGGCTCAAGCGATTCTCCTGCCCTAATCTCCTGAGTAGCTGGGATTACAGGTGCCCACCATTATGCCTGGCAAATTGTTTGTACGTTTAGTAGAGATGGGGTTTCACCATGTTGGCCAGGCTGGTTTCGAACTCCTGACCTCAAGTGATATGCCCGCCTCGGCCTCCCAAAGTGCTGGAATTACAGGCGTGAGCCACTGTGCCTGGCCGGACTGAATGTTTATGTGGCCCCCAAATTCATACATTGAATCCCTAACCACCTGTGTGGTTGCATTTGAAGATTAAATGTCTCTAAGGAAGTAATGAAGGCTAAATGAAGCCATAAGGCTGTGCCCTGATCTGATAGGATTAGTGTCCTTATAAGAAGAGACATCAGAGGGCTTTCACTCCCCTCCCCACTCTGCACTACACCTACCAAGAAAAGGCCATGTGAGCACACAGCAGGAAGATAGTCATCTGCAACCCAAAGGTAAAGCCCTCTAGGAACCTGGCCCCTTGATAATGAATTTCTAGCCTCCAAGAATGTAAAAAAAAATAAACTTCTGTTGTTTAAGCATATAATATTTTACTGTGGAAACCTGGGAAGACTAGTATACAGCCCTTCCTTCTTTTCTCAGTATGATCATTAGGGTCTGGGAAGGTAGGGGTCTGAGTAAATGCATTTACTGAGTATAGAGCCAATGCTACCCTCATAATTTTATATGACTGTGAGCAATAACAACAACAAAAAAAACAGGGCTACCCTTTGGTGGCAGGTATCTTGTATGTATATCAGCTTTCAGGCTCACTAACAAAGCCAGATGAGGTGCTTTCGCAGCAGATGCAGCACTACAGGTGTCTGATTCTAGCCTGGCAAATTTTCATTCTCATAACTAAAATTATAGGGAGAAAATGTGAAATGGTAACAAAGAAACTAAATTTATATTGCCTTGTTCAAGGTTTTTGTTTAATGAAAATGTGCTCTGCACATACTAGAAAATTATACATGTAAAAAGAAACACTTGATTTCATCTGTAAAATGTAATTCTAAAAGGCACTTTCTTTTTAGTTAACAATCCTGACACAAAGAGGACAATGTGAAAATCCTTAACTATCTATAACTATCTAAGTTTGATTTCATGAGGATATTAGTGTATTCCCCTCAGTGGTTTGCAATGGAATTTGTGAGTAACAGTAATAGTAGATATAAATATTAGACATCACAAGATATGGAGGAAGGAAAAAACTTGCAGATTATATAACCAGAATAAACAAATAAATACCTATCACCTTCCTATGTTATTTTCTACTGTTTTATCATCATTGCATTTTTAATGTACCAACAGGTGAAAACTACAATCAGTACCTTTCTCAAATGATGAACTGTGCCTTAAAAAGACATAAATCCCAGTAATTTGTGAAGTCAAACTGTGTATCAGATTTTCAATTGTCTATATTCAGAAAATAAATGAAAGTGAAAAAGAAACACTGTAACAGTAAAAGGAAGAGAATTATTAATTCTAACATAAATTCACACAAGAAGTCTTGAGTATATGTAGTGATCTATTCTAAACATTTTTATTCAAAATACAGAGTACACTTTAACAATACATCAACACCTAACAGTAAATTCACACTGCAATTACACTATTGACTATGAGAAGAAACATGTCGGTTCTGGTGTTCATATGTTTGCCAATGAAATACAAAGGGCAGATTTCTAGTAAAACTATTAGGTGAGAAAAGTTTATGTGCAAGGAAGGCTAGTAGAAGGTGCTGTTCAAAACTACTTGCCAGCCTCAAGCAATGTTATCTCTAAGCTGTTTGACCATTTCTATTTCTTTCTTTGCTGATGTTCAAATCATATGGAAAAGAGTCCACCTGGCAAAGGAACAGGACTCTTCTGCTTTATCATACAGTCATCCTCCTTATCCCTGCCCCTTACAGTTTTAAGTTTTCAAGAAACTTAAACCACTTCAGATATGGAACAGCAGAGAAAGAGAAAAAAGGGAAGGAGAAGCAAAAGATCAGATGTAAGTGTCTGATACTCTTCAAGGATTCAAAACTCCTTGATGAGTACAAAAGGAAACAAAAATTAACATCTGTGTATCTTTGAGGGATTTAGAGAACACTGTGGCCAATGACCCTTATCACCTAGCATGAATGTCCCCTATGTGGCACATGCCACAGTCAACATGGTATTGGACCATAGAGTGGTAATATCTGCAGAAGGTGACTAAGACAGGTGGGGTTGAGCACACCTCCCAAGATCCCACAAACTCCATCATGATTCAGAGAAAACAGTTAAGTACTCTCTGGCTACCAGGAGAGATACAGAAATGCTGATAGGACAAGTACCTAGAAAAGGCCTGGGTAGAAGATCGCAAACCACAAGGATCTCACAACTAGACACAATGGCGAGGTCCAGGAAGTCCAAATGAGCTGCCAAGATGACATTCAAAAGATCAAATAGGAGCAGTCTCATTTCAGTGGATACCAGGGCACAACACCCAGTCACCAAATGTGCCAAGTCCAGAGCAGTAGACACAGTGAGGGTCACACAATGAATGAAATGCCCTTCACCAAGGGCAATGAGGATACTAACCTTTCCCCTTCACTCAAATGTCATCTTGGGAACAAAGGAAGGGAAAACCCTTGAGAAATTAGAGAACCCAAAATGAGTTTTTAAACTAGAGACTAATGTGTTAATTGACAAGATCAAATGTTTTCCTTTTCAGTGGGAAGGGAAACTTGAAGGCAAGGTAAAAGCAGTTATGGGAAACAAATTATGTTTCATTTGTATATCTTAAAAGTAGTGTGTAAATTTGTAGACACACATACACGCATACCCATCCTTTTGAACCATTGTGTATAACCTCAGTTACATAAGTATACTCTAAACCAGTACTATTTGAAATGTGCTCTATGGACCATGCCAGTCAAGAAACTGTTTATTACCTGCCCAAGGTTACATAAGTACTGAAAATGAGGGTGGGTGTTTACAAACACTATAGCAATTTGACATTGCCATATCCAAGTCTGTGACTAGCGAGTTCATCTCATTGAAGAGGATAAGAACAGGCGCAGTCAAACTTAGGTAGTGAGTTTCACCAAGTGCATGGTGCTATGGGACCCCGTATCTGCCTGTGACAGGAAAAAAACAGCCCTTCATTACAAAGAGTATAAGAAGAACAAATGCAGATCTGCATGTAGCCTAATACCACCACCACTTTCAGTGCTAATACTGGGTTTTGTATTTAGGATCACAATGGTTTGTAATAGACCAATGAGAATAGAAGAGTTCACATGTAAATGATGTGTTCATGCCTAGGAAAGACAAAGTGATATCAGACTGTTAAACCAAGATTCCATAAGAGTTTGACTAGAAAAAAGTGATGTTATTACTTTCCACAGCAGCAAGTACCATATTCACACTGCAAGAGGGGATTTAGTCTCAGGCAAATAACATCAAGTCATATGAAATCAATGTTGTTGATTTGCATATAACTGATTTTGGGGGGTAGTTTTGTTTATTTTTCTTCTGTAAAATCTGTTTTGGCTTTGTGGTTGTATGAGAGCTATAAGCATCAGGAGTTCACATGTAGTTATATGTTAGTACATATTTAAGTAGTATAATAAAAACAAATGATGTTGGCCAGGCGTAGTGGCTCACATCTGTAATCTCAGCACTTTGAGAAGCCAAGGCAGGCGGATCACCTGAGGTCAGGAGTTCAAGACCAGCCTGGCCAACATGGTGAAACCCCGTCTCTACTACAAATACAAAAAAGTCAGGTGTGATGGTGCACACCTGTAATCCCAGCTACTCAGGAGGCTGAGGCAGAAGAACTTCTTGAACCCAAGAGGTGGAGGTTGCAGTGAGCTAGGAATCTCACCACTGCACTCCAGCCGAGACAACAAGAACGAAACTCCGTCCCCAAAAAAAAAAACAGATGTTGGCAGTGGAGATCTGCAAGATATTTTTCTCCCTTCAAAAGGTTCCAAACATCATTTTAATTAAGAATAATGATCTTTTGGAATCTGGGTTGTCAGAAGCCTGGACTGAGAGAAGCAGATAAGTAACGCCAGGGAGTGGCAGAGCCCACTCGGTATTTGAGCTGGACTTTTCCAGCTGCAGCCAGAAATGAGGCTGCCTTTGGTAACTGTAACATTGCATGCATTATAACTTTGTTGCATCACTTGAGTTATTTTGCCATAAATGGGAGTCCAAAGGGGAACCTCATGTTTGAACTTCATTTTGGAAGACTAGGGATTGAAATTTTTTAATAAAAATTTCTAATTTATGAAACAGGAGTTATCCAAATAATGTCCCCATCCAGAGATGGCCTGCTAATAGACAAATGTACCTGAAGACCCTCTGTCTTTCACCAACTTCTAACCTTTGTGATGTAATAACTATAATAACGTTACATCAATAGCTTTTACCTCCAAGTATAACCCCGGAAGGTCAGTATGCCAAGAATCATCCTTACTTTACAGATGAGAAAGTCAAAGTCAAGATGATCAGTCTATACCTAGGCCAAATAGCCAGAGGAAATGGCTGAGAGGACTTTAAAAAACTCCAGCTTTCTGATTTTGAGTATAGTATAAGAAGTATATTAAAAATTTATTCACAGAGTACTTAGTTGTTTTCAGAAAATAATAAATTTAAAAACCTACCCAATTGCATTACCAGGGAAGATAAATCTAAAAAATAAATGCAGTACAACTATTCCCTCTCTTTCAGCTTAAAAACTGACGTAAAATTCTCAATTAGTTTTAGGAGATAAATGTACAGGATAATTATTTTTCCTTTAGGAGTAGGTAATATAAATTGTATATAAATAAAAGAAGAAAGCTATTGCACAATAAGCTATCATCATGGCACAGTCTGGTAGTCCATCACTTTGGTGGTTCTTTATTTTTATATTATTCTACCCCATTATGTTTACTTTCTCCCCTAAATTGATGGGGGGAGTGAGGCAACAAAAAAGGCAATATGTGATAGAAAAAAATACCAGGCTCTGTATCAAGATACTGCGTCTCAAGATACAATTCTGATTCTAATCAGTACCTGAACCAGAGATCTACACTCTTCATATTTCCTACATTTACCTGGTCACCAAGTCCATCTCCTGAGTATCTCTGCATGGCCTGAAACGGGGCAGTAGCCTCCCACCTGCTTGCCTCCCTTCCAAGTCCTTCCCTTTTCAGATGTTTCCTCTTTGCTGCCAAGATGAGCTTTCTAAAACAAAAATCTGATCCCGACACTCCTCTGTTGGAAGCCTATCAATTCTTTATCGCCTGCCAGATACAATCAAACTCTTTAATCTGGCATATGAAGCCCTTTCCAATCTGGCCCTTTCTAGTCTAATGCTCCCATCCAGCTCCATTCCTCATCCCATGGGGGAAATGAATATTCATATTCTATGCTCATAAGTATGTTCATACTCTACACTCCATCCCCTTTAAGAAACCAGTCATGGTTCCCAGAATGTCTCATTTCACAATGCCTTGGAACACACCATGCTCCTTGCCTGAAATACCTTTCCTTCTATCCCCTCCCAACTCTCTAATCTCCTCCCCTTCCTTCAAGTCTTTTAACACTTCCTCTATGCCACCTCCTCTGACAGATGTCTTCAGAAACTTCTTTCTTCCCACCCACCCCAGCACAATCAACCCCTGTTCTCTGTTCCCTCTGCATTAATCTGTACAAGAGTAGAGAAGCTGTCCTGGAGTTATCTGTCATAGCCCACAACTCTATAACTATACTTAATAATCTCCTTTAAAATGGAAACCATTATTTTCTTATCCCATCATGGCACTTTGGCAGTTGGTACTCAATAAACATTTGCTAAGTGTATGAAGTGTGGTCTTGGGTACATTTCTCTCTCTACACTAGATGCTTTGTTTTCGTGAGAGCTGGGCTAGAATACATCAAAGACCTTGGCTGCATCAAGTTCTATGTTTCAGTGTAGCTTTTCACAAAACATTAGACTTTTTAAAAATGTTTTATGAGGTTTTAAAGAATAAAATTATTGATTGATTGTTTCATCATCAGGATTTCCTAAGGTGTTAACAGACCTATATCAATATACTATTAAAATAGTAGTTGCCATTACTGAACTCCAAATCGTCTGCAAGGTACTATCATTCCTCCACATTTGTTAATTTCATTTAATCCTCACATAACATAGATGTTTCTTGTCCTCAACTTAAAGTAGAGAAAACAAAGGCTTTGAAAAGTTAAAAAGCCCCTAGAGTTAGTAAGTGCCAGACTGAATTTAAACCCAATGCCATTTGGACCTCAAATATCTAATCTACCACGGTGCTGGCACTTAAGGAATCTATCTAGGATACAAGCCATATCTTCTCTACATTCTATTCATGACCTCACTTGGTGCTTAAAGTTTAGTCACTGTTGAAATGAAAGGTGGTAAGAAATTAAATCAGGTGCTTTTAATATGCAGATATACTTGAAAATCACTAATTTTCCCATAAAGCTGATAGCACCCTTTGGCCACTGACATACCTAAACAAGTAGGTATTCTTATTTCTTGAATAAGAAAATTTGTATGAATAGATTTTTTATATTTATATTTAAGAATCTTTTCAATTTCAGAAGAAATAAACTTCAATAAAAGATAAAACAAGAGATTCAAACCCAGCGTTTGGCTTTGCATTTGAATCATTCTCTCTGATAGACATGTTACTTTGTATTACTATCACTCTTGTATTTTGTATTACTAACTACTATTATAATTTAATTGAAAATAAATGAATCAAATCCTAAATGCCTTTAATAGTCTGCCATCTGCAGCATTTAATGTAACAGTTTTAAAATCCGTAAGAGTCAATTCTCAAATTCTTTTACTAATATCAGTTGAAATTTCTTTTTCTTCACGAACGAAAGCAATCAGGTTGCTGTAGAAGAAAGCATTATCTGACACCTCTTTATTTGACCACTGGGCCATCTGTTAGGCAGCCAGAGTTCAGATTTTGGCTTTAATTAAATAAAATGTTGGCAAAGGACAAATATGCAATGGCTATTAACAATACAATCATTTCCCAATTGTTTACAGTAAGGAAGAATACTTAATTCTTGTTAATTCTTGCCTTCATGGCAAATATGCTTTGAAAAGAAAAGGAAAAATATGCAATAATGCCAAGTCTTTGGTGGAAAAAACCCATTCACTTAAATGAGTTACTTAAAATGTAGTCAAATAATTCAACTTACAAATATGTTGAGGTTCCAATCCTTATTGTTAATTAACACACCTACCTTGCAAAATCATTGTCAAAAGTCCAAAATATACTGTAGAAGTGTTTTCCCAGTATACGAAACTAAGAAAACTCTCTAATGAATTCCTAATGAAAGATTTGATGGCAGTTTATTATAATTTTGCCCAAAAGGGAAAAATGTTATAATGTTAATGAAATTCTACAAACTTCACCTCAGGAAATGTAACTTGACTTCTTTTTAAATATCTCTTTAGAAATGAATGCCCTAAGTCTTGGCTTTATAAGTTCTGGCAAAATCATTAGCTCTCTGAACCTCAGTTTCCCCATCTGACAGGGTGATGAATAATAACACTTACCTTACAGGCATGTTATAAGGATTGCACCAAATAATGCATGGGAAACATCTCACACAGTGCCTGAAACAAAGCAGGCCCTAGATGTCTTTGCTTTCTTGTCTTTTCCCTACTTTGTTCCTTAGGCAAAAGTCAAATTCCAAATTGGACTTTTTGTTAAGGAGGTTGTGGGTAGGGTCACCAGATCTCCTCATGATGTGGGTGGTATGGGAAACAGGCCAAGGTTGTAGTAAAGGTCTACTCCTTAAGTTCCCTGTGCTTTCTCACAGTATTTGGTAAAAGCTCTTTATTTATATCTAAAGTGATCCAAATATCCACAAAAAATAAAATAAGAAAAAACTAGCCAGCCATGGTGGTACATGACTGTAGTCCCAGCTACTTGGGAGGCTGAGGCAGGAGGATCTCTTGAGCCCAGGAGGTACAGGCTATGGTGTGCAGTGATTGCACCACTGCACTCCAGCCTGGGTGACAAAGTGAGACCCTGTCAAGAAATAACAATTTCTAAAACAGAAGTCCAAAGAGAAGTTCTCAGTTTCCTTTGTAGACCTCCAAAACTTGTAAGAAGAACAAAAAGGCAACAGGGTGAAGTGCTATTAAAAATGCATGTATTTTCCCCTGGTGAATGTATATGCTAATGTGAAATGCACTTAACACATCTATATAATTAAGTTATATATATATGTTAAATCTAAGTATAAAAGCAAAGGAAATGAGAAAATACAAATTAATATTTTTCTCTTTTCCTCAATAATAAAAATATCAAGAAGTATGTTTGCAGAAACAGATAATCTTTCCAAGCATTATGTTTGATTTTCTATCCTAACTATACATTATTAAACACAATAAACGTTTACTAATCAAAGCCACACAAGTAAGAAGGTATGGTACAGGCAAAAGAAAAGCATCCTTAATTACAGAAGCATTTATCTCTTTATACTAAGAATTTTCTCAACAACCACATTCCTATTACACATGATCAGCTAATAAGCAGATGTAAAACGACGAATACGTTACTTAATTTAATTTGATTGGAAGAGATATTAAACAGGACAGTTTTCAGAAACATTTCTCTTCTCCTAAAACATTTACCCCAAAGTGTATTAACTGGCTTCTAAATGGATTGGGTTTAGCAGATCAGGCAGAAAATCAGGGGTAGTGGGGAGGATGGAGAAATGTGTTCTGAATTTTAATAGTATGTCAGCATACATGAGTAAGTCTTAACATGTCATTTTGGAAGTGACTGCATTTACTGCAACAACCCATATGTTACAGTTTCTCTGCTCAGCATTGCATGCCATAGCAATAACTTACTTAATATCATCTTGACACAGGCCTTCAAGATGAACCCAAGCTATGAATGGTGTATGTAGATATGGCATGAAATTATATAGAACAGCCAAGCCTCTTTTTGTACGTGAATTGAGATTGGCATTTTTTTTCTTTTTTGGGAATAAGGTTAAGACACATACTCCTTCAAATACGTGGTCTTCAAAGAAGCTAGCATCTTGTATTAATTTGCATTACACCTCAAGAAGAGATTTTACTAAATAAAATCTACCTGAAAAAATGTTACGCTAGAGTAGTCTCCATAATGGGTTTTAGAATGTTTACATGTAGATTGGGGTTGTGGGGAATGTGGAAAGAGCAGTGGTTTAGATGAGCACAACCAACCTTAGAATTTAATAGTAAGATATTACAAACTGACCTTTTGGTTAATGTTAACCCAAGACAAAATTTAAAATGTATTTGTTCCATGTTCATTATCTTCCTGACCAACCTGACAGTTTAATCTTTTTGTGTATATTTAGAAGAATCCAATTCAATGTTATTTGAATCACTTAGAATTTCAAGGGTCAAGGGAAAAGCTTAACACAATCTGACCTGAAATACAAATAGAAAACATCTCTCATCTCTTCACACTGAAATTCACCCAAAAGGATAAGCCAAGCTCAAACAATGTCCTCTGATATATGCATTAAAAGTCACATAGGCAGCTCAGTTTATTTAAATATATATTTAATATATGTATATACACACACACACACACACACACACACACACAATTGAAACAAAAACACCAGTTGGACAGGAAATTGTGAAAGAAACAAAACCATGTATTTGTCCATTCCAAAAGAAGCAGGACTTCAAAAAGAAATGCTACAACCAAACAAACAAAATGAATACTAATTATTTAGAAAAGCGTCTCATAATTAAAGTGAGAAAGAAGAAATCTTTAAAGTGAAAAAAAGCAAAAAGTAAGAAACATTTCCTGTTTTCTCCTATTGGGGGAGATAAGGCAGAACACTCAATTTCTTACTCAGATTTTTATGCTCTGGAGGAATTTCAGTCTTATCTCCACCAAGCAGATTAGACAATCATCTTTCAATGTTACCATATATTTCCAAAAGACATACAAGTACATTTTGTCACAATCCGAAAATCTACCCACTTTGGCATTCTGATAAAACTTGTCGGAAGCATGGTGAATTTGTTTAAGCAAACTGATACATTTAATGCCAAGTACATTGTGACATTTACTTGATAGGACAGACAGTCACTCCATGCTTGACAGAATGCTTTCATGTAGTGCTTTTACCTGGTTATAAATTATTGGTACTGCTATTTGCAAGTTTAAAGATATGATTTGCTAAAGGGAGAAGAAGCAGCATTCCCAAAGCAGGGGTGCCTTTTGAATAGGTAAGGTCACCTGCCAGAAAGTGTGCTGGAAAATGAATGCACATATCTAATAAGGAAGCGCTTAAAAAGGGATGAATTCCCTGAGTCATTAAACAGGATACAAACCAAAGACAGGTTGTGCCACCTAGAGAAAAACTGGAAATTGTACATTGGTTCTTCAGTAGTGTTATTCAAACGCTTGAAACTTTTAGCATGCCCAATAACCAAGCCACCGTCCATACCAGCTCACCAAACTGCTGGATTAAGCCCCCTTGACAACTCTGCCTTCTCCACACACCAGACTGGCCTCCTCCTGCTTTCCTCGCCCACCTACCCACGCTGCGCCACTTAACCTCAGCACTGGCTGTTTGCCACAACCCATGCAGCCCCTGCATCCTGAAACCTATCCAATTCTAAAGCACCTTCCTCGAAGCCAGGACAGGACAGGGTAGAAGAAGCAAAGGGATAAACCCTGGTGGACCTTGCCAGCCAGCGTTCCTCTGGATGCTAGCAGAGCCACCGTGCACACCCCTCTAGCCCCATGGGGCCTGTATAGGAAATTCTGGTGCACTCAGTACATCATATCCAGGTTACCAAGCTGAACTCCCTGGCCAGCCTCTGCACAATCCAAACACCATGAAATGACCTCAACAGAACCAAGCCTTTAAGGTGCAAACGGCCCTTCAACTTTCCTCTCCGCAAGTCACTTAAAAGCAAAGTGTACAGCACACTTGTCAAGCTGAAGCACAAAAGGTCTGCAAGGCACCAGGCACAGAGAGCCGCCTTTTGCAAAGAAAATAGACAGTAATCACGAAAAGCCCGCAGTCCTGCGGTATTAAACTGACAGAGGGGACTGCGCTGGGCCATAACTCATCTCCAAGCAGTCACTCCCAGCCCCAGACCCTCAGCAAGGAGACAACCTTTCCCCTCTTCTCTCCCCCTCCACAGACCTGCGGCAGCGCCCCCCTTGCCTCCCCCACGCTTTTCCTTCTCCTCCTCCTCCTTCTTTATGAATCTCCAGCAACTTTGGGTTGGCAACGCCGTCGCAGCCCAGCCAGAGGCGGGGACAGCGCGAGGGTGGCCGCGTGAGGTGGAGGAAAGTTTGAAAAGTCACTTAAAGCACTGCAGGAACCCCCCTCCCTGCCCACCATCAGCCCGCAAGCACCCACCCCACAGACGGCCGCTCGGAGCTCCACGTGCGAGCGGGCCCTGCAGAAGCTGGAGTTTCCCCTACATCCTCGCCAGAAAAAATCTTTCCCCAAGCGAAAAGTTCCCTGCTGCAGCACCACCCCTCTCCCCTTGCCCCTCCAGCCCGCCCC
>NW_016805189.1:372842-395890 GCF_001698545.2 Rhinopithecus bieti | reverse complement strand
AGGCTGAGCGGGCACGGAGGGGCGCGCGCGCTCACACCCTCCGCGCCCCGGGCGGCCTGTGAGGCGCGCCCGGCCTGCCAGGTACCGAGCCTGGCACCGAGCCGCTGTTGCGGAGCCCACGCCGCTCCACCGCGGCCGCCACTCCCTCCCCGCCTTCCTCCCAGAGCCCAAACTGGCGGCTCCTCTGGCTTAGGCGACGACCTCGATGGAGTAAGGGGCAGTGTCCTTCCCTCTAGTCCCTCCTCCGCGCCGCTCTCCCTACGCCCTGGCTGTCGCCCCCTCCCCCAAGTTGAGACTTGCAGCTACGGATTTGCTAACTTCGCCCTCAACTGAGGGAAATAGCAACTTTTGGGATGGTCAGCGCTGGTCCCAGGAATATGTTTCCTGGCAGGGTGGGAAGAGCGTGAATGGAGACTCTCTTTTGTTTTAAATGATGCGGGGAGACCTTGGCTGAGTGAATATGTAATCGCTGTCTTCAAGCATAGGAAGGGTTTTATGATCAGGTTTTATGATTAGTTTCTTCCCCTTGTCATAGGTTCATAGAAAATCGGTGGAAAAATGAGTCAGGTGGGAGGGAGACAGCTTTGTGATACAGCCTGGAAGATTCTGCCCAGACATGGGGCTCTTGCTTGTGCTTTCAAAACGGTAATGCTAGGAGGGGTTCCTGACAGTGTTCCAGGTGACACTCGGTGACTGTCCTGTGGAGTATGACATCTGCCTCTGCCTCAAGGCTGGGGGCTGGCTAGAAAATACCTGTCTCTCCCTCCGGAGTATCTGATGTGGACCGAAGAATTTAGGGCCCCTGAGGCTGTAACTACTGGTTTGTTGTTGTTGGGGCCCAACCACTGCACTGCTATGAATGACTCGGTGCCCTGCAGTTTATTTTGGCCTCTGAAGGAACTGCAGTTTGCTCTCCCGAATTGAGGACATTGGCTCACACTGGCCTTCTCTCCCTCTCCTCTTGGAAACATAGTAATACTGCCAGAGAAATGCATTAACTAGAAAAGGCTGAATCTCCTTTTCCTCTGCCACTGCATAAGCGGTCTTATCGGGTGAAGACGTTTGCCTCTGCTGCTGTCGCTGGCCTGGGTGGCTGTCTGTCATTACAGAACTGCCCAGCTGCCAAAGCAAATGGCTATCTCTCCTAAGCAATGGAGAGACTCGGGTCCAGAAGCTTCAAGGATAGAGGAACTGAAGGGCTAAATGAAGGGCAGAGTCAAACCATCCCAGGGGGTTATCAGTAGAAATCCTGTCTGAGCTGTTCAAATCTTCTTTCCAGACTCTGAAAAGTAAAATCCTGAAAATCAATATGAACATCACACCTGTCGCCTTTAAATGGCCCACCCTTCATCCTAAAATGAACAAGACTCCTTGGGTACTTTAGTCTGCTCCTAACCTCGTTTCAAGGTCTAGTCCTGCCAATTTTATGTAGAGAAAGGCATTTGCCATTGATTCCCCAAAGGGACAAGGCCAATCAGGCCATAACCAAGACATCTGATGTATGTATACAAGCAAAGACCTAGGTTTTGACAACAAAGAAATGACCACAACATTTTACAGCAGCTTATATAACATTTATATGTCCGTAGTGGGTCTAACAAGCATCATTCTGGAAAAGCCACACAATAAACGCCTTGTGTGGACTGAATCATACTCATACAGTTACAGTGCAATCAGCACTTGTCCTGCCAAGATGAGTGATGGATTATAGTGGAGAGGAAGTTCCAGCTTACACCTGTTAATAGTATTTTAAGTCACATAGGCAAAATTCCTACGATGTGATAGACTCTGAGCTGAAAGCTAAGGATACAAAAAGAAAATTAGGCCCAGTGTGGTGGCTCATGCCTCTAATCCCAACACTTTGGGGGGCCGAGGCAGGACAATCACTGAAATCCAGGAGTTTGAGATCAGCCTGAGCAACATGGTGAGATCCTATCTCTACCAAAAGAAAAAGAAAAAATACTAATTAATTAGCCAGGCATGGTGATGCACATCTGTGATCCCAGCTACTCGAGAGGCTGAGGTGGGAGGATCACTTGGGCCCAGTGAGCTGTGATTGTACTATTGCATTCCAGCCTGGGCAACAAAGCTGGACCCTCTCTTAAAAAAAAAAAAAAAAAAAAAAATTATAGTTTAATAGGGAAGATGAAGTTAATGCCTTCTGTGTGTAAGAGTCAGATATTATTATATGGATTATACAAGTGAGATTAGTTAAAGAACCTCTTAAGGATAGATTTGTATCCTTCCCACCACAAAATACTTATTGTCTAAACACTTGTTCACCAACATCCAGTGTCTTGTATCATCATTGTACGTATGCCTAAGTTATCAACTAGGCCCTGAGCTCTCTCAAGGGGAACCATGGCTTACCCCTCTGCATCCCCAAAGCCAGGGACAGTAAGCAATCATTGTTAGTTGATGATGATGGTATTTAACCTCGCTTGAGCTACACATAGCACATCACCACAGGGAAATAGCCCCTTAATGAATCCTTTTCATGATACTGTTGAGATCACTCTATAATATCAGACCAGAAAAAAGAATGAAATCACTGAACTAAATATGCCATTTGACCCAGTAATCCCATTACTGGGTATGTACCCAAAGGATAATAACTCATTCTACTGTAAAGACACATGCACACGTATGTTTATTACGGCACTATTCACAATAGAAGAGACTTGGAACCAACTCAAATGTCCATCAATAATAGACTGGATAAAGAAAATGTGGCACATATACCCCATGGAATACTATGCAGTCATAAAAAAGGATGAGTTCATGTCCTTTGCAGGGAGATGGATGAAGCTGAAAACCATCATTCTCAGCAAACTATCACAAGAACAGAAAACCAAGCACCTCATGTTCTCACTTGTAAGTGGGAGTTGAACAATGAGAACACATGGACATAAGGAGGGGAGCACCACACACCGGGGCCTGTTGGGGATGGGGGCCTAGGGGACGGATAACATTAGGAGAAATACCTAATGTAGGTGATGGGTTGATGGGTGCAGCAAACCACCATGCCACATGTATACCTATGTGACAAAACTGCACATTCTGCACATGTACCCCAGAACTTAAAAGTGTAAGAAAAAAAAAAGAAAAAAGAAAAACTTAGTCTGAAATACTTGGTTTCATTGTCTAAAATCATCTTATGTTCAAAGCACCATTTATAAAAATCTATTCCAAGGAAATTATAGCACTATTTGGAGCTTTATGAGGAAGGTATCTACCAGCCAGTAGGACATAAGATATATTCTTTTTCTCCTTTACTAAATTTGAAAATCAATGTCCTTTAAAGACTGAAGCTACAACTACAGCCACTGTTTATAGACATCATCTCACTTATATTAAGAATTTGTGGTCCTTATTTGAACATAAATTCTTCCTAGTTATTTGTGTAGCTCGAAAGGTTTTATAGCCTGGGTTTATAGAATTCAAAATTTAGTTTAATTTGTTTTACCTTAACCAGTGTGCATAGTTGATTGTATAGGCCAAGAGACCTACTCTTAAATGTGGCCTCACTTGATCTCCTTTTCAATGTAAAATTTTCAAAATAAAGGGGGAAGAAGACATAATCTCTTACTCCTAGTACCTCCCTCACCTGGTAGGAAAGAAAAAAAAAAAAAAAAAAAAAAAAAAAACCCTGTAAACTAAAAGCTTTAATTTTATTGTTTGATCATCTTTTTCAAGCTTGCATGGATACGTTCAGTCTATTGAAGAGCTGAAAATGTGTGTGATGGAGAGAAAGAGCAACTTCCCTTTCATTTCCTTTGTACTCTGACGACTGAGCTTCCAATCTCCTGCTCACAGGGCTTTCATACTAACAGAGTGTTATGACTTCTTGGGACTGAATTTCATGAGTTTGAGGAGTCCCCCAGGAGAAGTAAAATCCCAGCTGTTATTTTGGATTTGCTCCACGGCCTAAAAACATCCACAATATATTTTTTTAAATCGTGCATTGACTTTTTATGAACATACACACTGCATACTAAGCAGGCACCTGAAATTTTCAATAGTGCTACCAAAAAACAGCACTTATTTTCCCTTGCATACAGTGAATTTGAAAACTCTTTTAACACCTGGTATGCACTCCTAGTGGGTATCTGTGGATTCACTTTTACCTGACAAATCCTCTTTCAACATTCAAAATGAAAGAAACTTCCTTGGATAGTTTGTCATCTTGGGGAAAAAATAAAGAGAGGATAAAACAAAGAGAATGAATTCAAGTTGTTTTTACTTTAAAATCTTCAGTTAGGAGAATGTAATGGGAGAGAGAGGAAACAAGGGAAAAGCAGCAGCTCTAACATGGATAATTTAAGTAAGGTGTGTTTGAAAGCAAACAGGAAGTTCACCTAGGAAAAATATTAGAGTGTATTTTTTAAAATGACAATATAGGGCACTGCAACTGAGGCCAGAGAGATTGTGATGGTTGATTTCATGTGTCAACTTCACTGATCCAGCAGACACCCAGGTATTTGGTCAAACATTATTTTTCGTGGGTCTGTGTGGGTGTTTGGGGTAAACGTATCAGTCACATCAGTAGAGGGAGTGAAATAGATGGCCCTGCCCAATGTTGGATGGGCAGTGGGCCTCATCCAATCAGTTGAAGGCCTAAGTAGAACAAAAGGGTTGACCCTCCTCCAAGTAAAAGAGGATTCCTCCTGCCTGATAGGGTCATATGCTTTATCATGCATTCAGACATGAACTGACACGTCGGTTTTTCCCGGATCTCACACCTGTTGCCTTTGGACTGGAGCTACTCCATTGGCACTCTTGGTTCTCAGTCCTTTGGGCTCAGACTGGAAATGCAGTATCAGCTCTCCTGGGTCTTTAGCTTGCCCACTCACCCTGCACAGCTTGAGGCTTGTCAGCCTCCCTAATCATGTGGGCCAATTCCTTACAATAAATTCCTTTCCATATTTATATGCATCCTATGGGTTCTGTTTCTTTGGATAACCATAATATGGAGACCTAAGTTCAAATCTTGGTTATACCACACACTAGCTCTGTGACCCTGGGCAACTCTAACTCCATGTCACCCATGTTCAAAATGTAATACCTACATGGAAATGCTGTGGGAAAGATTAAATGAGCTAATATAAGTGGGGTACTTAGCACAGCACCTGATGTGCAGCTAATTATAGATAGAAAAAAATTAACACATTGTTTTAAAAAAGTTATGCAGAGTAGATTCTTGGGATTCATGAGCTTCTAAAAATACAAGAACTCCCTAAAATTGTATGCAAAATTTTCTGTGTCTTTTTATGATCCCCCCAATACGAACACACACACACACACACACACACAACACACACACAAACTCGGGGATAAAAGAAGTTCATAGCTTTCATCAAGTTCTCAAAGAAATAATGCAGAAAAAAAAGGTGAAGGTTTCTGTTAAGCATGAGAGAAGACTCCATAATATACAATTAACTTTGGGTTCTGCTAAAGAAAGAAAAGGATTAATCCTAAAGAAATGCACATTCCTAATTGAACCTTAGGATTACTGACACTCAAACTCTCCACTGTCTCTTTGCCTTTGCATTCAAACTTTTCAGAAAGTCAACTATACCCCTGACATCCAAGTTTTCAACTCTTGATTCACACCTAAACTAACTGCAGTTTCTCTCTGCACAGGCATTGTCATCATTGCAGGTCCCTGGGGCAAAAACCTGAGGAACATTTTGACTCAGTCCCAAATCCCCAGTTGGCTATCAAATTCTTTCAAATCTACCTTTGAAATAATTTTGGAATCTCTCTCCTTCTTTTCCAGGCATTGCCCTAATTATTGACCTTATCTTTCTTGGACAATCCAATGGCCTCCTCCAGGTTTACTTCTTCAGTCTATTCTTACTCCAAAGTGCACTGCAGTCAATCTTATTGTTGTTGTACTTGATTTCCTTTAAGTAAAATGACCATCCATTTTCTGCTGTCTTCAAGTCTTCCAAGAATTCCTCATACCTATTCTGTCTTCTGCCACAATTACTGTGGACGAGCACACACATGTCCTTCCTTCCTTCCTTGAACTGTCCCTAATATCCCCTTAAACCTGCTCTACCCAGTATTACTTCCATTCCCTAAACATATCGTGTGTTTCTACACTTTATACCTTTGCTCATTAGGACTAAAATAAGTTGAGTGCCTGAGGCTAAAAGAAGTTGCTTTACAACTAACATGTGCTGGAGCCAGAATTTGAGTCCAGGGTGTTGGACTCTAAAGTTTGTCTTTCCACCCCACACTGAACTACTCACTTGCATTTCTCCCCAACAAACTTTTATTTCTATTCTCTTTCATTTCTACACAACAAACTTATTCTACCTCTTCTTTGCATCTTGGTTTCACCCGTTTCCCCTACCCCTGCACTACCATGTCCTTGTTTATAGTATCTGAGCGAATCTTATGCATAAATCCGGTCTATCTTACTATTCTCTAAGCTCTATAGGAAAGTATGTAGTAAGTAACCTGATTCTGGAGTCAGACAGCCTAGGTTCAAATCTCAAATTCTCCATCTGAGTGATCCTGGGCTTCTCCCTGCCTTTGTCTCCTTATCTGTAAAATGGGGCTAATAATAGGATCAATCTCATATCATTTTGGGTGGATTAGATGAGTTAGTGCATGGAAACATTTAGACCCAAGTCTGATGCATAAAGAGAATCCAATAAATTTGACATATTATTATAGGGCCAGGAATGTGCCTTATGTACCTTGGTATTATCACAGGCATTAAGCATTGCACCTTATACATAGTGTGTGCCCAGTGCATGCTTGCTGAAAGGATGAATATTAAAAATAGTTTTAATTTCCTACATAAACCTCCTGTGATCAGAAAGACTTGGCCCATAAATATACAAGAGATGGAAATCTTGCTTATTACACCAAGGCCTGACAATATTTCTAAAAGAAACCTTTTAGGTCAGAATGGAGAGCAATGACTTCATTATCCTCAACAAGAGCAAAAATGACTAATTGAATAGAAGACTAGACATAAATAAGCATTTCATCAGGAAAATTAAATAGAAGGCGCCTACCTTCATGACAAAAAGCTGCTAATAATAAATTCAGGTTTAGTCCCTTGAGTATCTAAAAAAAATTAGAGCAATGAAGTGATTAAGAAAACTGACTTCAGAGGAAAATTAAGGTGGCTGGCTATATCTAGTATAGATTGGGGAAGCAATGACTAAGAGCTTTCTTGGTGGAAATTCATAGGATCATTAAAGGAGTAAATACCAAACAGGAAAAGGAATTATTTATCATGTTGGAGGTGATAAAAATAAAGGAAGAAATGAAAGGAAAGTGTAAGCTGGTCAAGAGGCAAGATTTAATTTGTATATATGCTGAGGAGTAGTGAAAACTACTGGTTAGAAAATATTGTGTGCCTACATAGTCTACTGGTCATTGGTTGATTCAAACATTTCAGTTAGCAATCTGGCAATATATAGAAATTACAAACCACATATCATTTTACCTAGGCTGAGCCAGGTGGATCACGAGGTCAGGAGACTGAGATCATCCTGGCCAACATGGTGAAGTCCTGTCTCTACTAAAAATACAAAAAATTAGCTGGGCGTGGTGGTGCATGCCTGTAGTCCCAGCCACTTGGGAGGCTGAGGCAGAAGAATCGCTTGAACCCAAGGCGGAGGTTGCAGTGAGCCGAGATCACACCACTGCACTCCAGCCTGGTGATAGAGTGAGACTCCATCTCAAAAAAGAAAGAAAGGAAGGAAGGAAGGAAGGGAGGGAGGGAGGGAGGAAGGGAGGGAGGGAAAAGAAAGAGAGAAAGAATAAAAGATGTGACCAAAGGTATATGCTTGCAGATGACTATCATACCTTTATTTACAACAGCAAAAAGTGGGAAAGGTTGTAAATGTTCAATAATAGAGGATTGCTTAAATAAGTTAAACTGACTATTGTAGAGCCTTTAACCATTATAATTTAAAATATAGTAGTAAATCTCATAACATTTAGCACAAAAATGGGTTACATATACCATACTTCACAGATTCAAAGAGGCAAAATTTTAATATTTTTACATATCTAAAATCTTAATATTTCTTGTCATTTCATGGCACGTCCAAGCGTATTAAGACTTGCAGGTGGGGTGAGGTCAGCTTGAAGCTAAGTTCTAGAAACAATAACAGAACACTCTTTCAGGAAATGCTGTCTTGCCAATACCCTAGCTGAAACAGAAGATATTGTGTGGAAAACTACAAACATTGAAAAGTCTGAATCATGGAGTGAATCATAAGAATTAAAGTTTGAACGTGAAAAAGTTTTAGTAATACCTAGACAATTAGTTTCACTTATTTATTATGTAAGTAAAGATATTTGATAAAACCTATGTCTAAAGGATTTCTTCCAATGAGTATAAAATAATAATTCTTAGTAGTTAAGCATTGCATCATAGTACTGGCATAATTTTTCATTTATTTTGTAATAGTGCATAAAGTATTGATGGATGTTAATAAAAATGACCTCCTAGATTAATGAAAACCAGTATATATAGTATGAATCAAACTTTTCTTAGAAGGGAAGAGATGCATCAAAATGTGTCCTGTCTATTAACATTATCTGTGAGTTTTATTCTTCTCTTTTAATACATTTTAATATTTTCTTAAAAGCAGTATTACATTTTAATACAAAATTTTAATAAATATTGTTTTTAAAAACAATAGAGAAAACAAACGCAGACTTGAGATTTTTCTAGACTACTCTAGGAATTGGTATATCTATCAGCAATTCTGTAGTAAATAGGCTAAGAAATTGAAGTAGAGAAGTTTGAGTTTATTCTTGCTTCTGTCAATGTAACCATTTACAAATGATGTGGTTTTCTAAAATTTTCCTTTGCCCACATGTAAGACATACACAATAATGTTCACCAGCCTATTTCAAAGTAACAGTGACTGAACATCTGGAATGAAACAAATAGATTATATCATAATTGCAGGGCGTCTCAGTAAAGAGTATGAACAAAAGCATTTTGTAGAGACAAATCTATTTTCCCTTTAACTTATCACTAAGTAACATTCATCTCCACACTAGTTGTGGGGTCAGACCAACCAATCTATTGAAATCCCCAGGAACATCAACCTCAGATCAGTTTGTCTGATGTACCAAAAGACTTTTTTTAATATCCCTTAGGGATTTGTAAGCTTATTTATTTTTACAATCTGCAAACTTCAGTCTCGGCAATGCACATAAAGTGCCTGACACATATGTATTATGCATGTATGAGCATTTGTTTGTATTATCTTTGACTTTTAAAATCTGTTCAATGAGCCTTTTATTCCATACTTATTATATACGATGTTTCATTAAGATCCATGAAAAGAGTCACTCCTAGTTTATATTTACATTATTTAAGCACTACAAGTGATATTTGCTACTGGTTATGTAAATGGAAAATAACTTATGAGATTTATGATATGATTTTCTTTCCTGCACTTGGTGACTGGGTTGCCTCTTGGTTTTTATTTATGTCATGAATGATAATAAGCTTCTTCTGTTTGCCCACCCACACAGTTGCCTGAGCTTTAGGTGTGGCTGGAAATGATAGTTGGGGAGGAATAACTGCACTCAGTTCAAATGATAATAGCCCACTCCTTCTATTATAGCAACCGTGAGGCAGGTCAGCTTCCAAGAAAGAATACCAACCTGCTTTCTGTAGGTGAAGAAGTCCCAGGGCTTGACCCAGAAGATCCTCTAGCACTGCACTTTGCAGTCAGTCCTGTGGGAGATTCGAAAAGACCTATCCTATGGAAATGCCTATAAATGATTAACAGGTAGACAAAGGAATTAACTCAAAATTATAAGAAAGAGTAGATTAGATGAGCACCAAGAAATGGGACTGTCTACAACCACCTTGAAATCTAACAGGAAACAGGCCAAATGGCAAATTAGACTGTTTAATGGTTGTGTGTGAAAGTGCCTCCTCCTCGTAAAGGAACTGTAACAGATCCAGTCTTGTGCAAAGAGAATATTATAAACAAGATAAAGAAGCTTCGAGATAGCTTCCCTAAATTCACTAAGTTATTAAGTAAATGTTACATTATAATCCAGGTGAAAAAAAAAAAAACCAGAAAATCAAATACAAACCAAAACAGACCAGAAAAGCCTGAACAGGCCCTAAATGAAATGCCATGAAGGTCTCCTCTCAGAATCACTGTGGATTCTCTCATGCCCCAGATGAAGCAGATTGTATCAAGCAAGCAACATCACTGAACTTTTATTGAAAGCACAATCCATATTCTTCTACAAATGAAACTTAGAGTTTCCTATCTGTCTGTAATTTAGTTCTATTTTTAACTCATTTCACAGCTCAATTAATATTCCAGTGTTTTATTCTTCTTCGTCATATTCAGAGCAGCCTGAAATAAACTTTACTTTGAAGCTACTTCCAGCTTTTGCAAATCCTTACCCTTCTCAGAACCTTCTTTTCCATCACTGCTATTTGTTCTGTCTCCCTGGAGACTTCCCTGTTGCCACCTGCTTTCCACCATTCCAGACTGCACCTGTCCCAATTGTAATCCCTGCTTTCTAAGTGAAAGGTAAGTAATCCGATAAATTAATATGTGCTAATGTATTATTGGTCATTATCATGCAAATGAAAGCATGTTAATTTCCTATCCTCGTGTCCCTTCTGGGAATTTTTACTAGTTTACTATGGCCTTTTAAAAAATGGCTCATTTCAAAGAGGTAGTATTGGCAGTGGGAATTTTTAGATATCAGACCTATGGAGGGAAGTAGGACAATCGTGTGTGTGTGTGTGTGTGTGTGTGTGTGTGTGTGTGTGTGTTCCCTCAAATCACAACATGGAGGAATGGCATCACATGTGTAGTAGCCGATGCATTTCACTGTTATATTATGGATGATTCTGCAACAGTTCTGTTCAGAGCTGCTGTAGACTTAGCATTAGGTTAAGCTCTAGAAATATGCCATGTAAAGTGACTTGCATTTTCATGTCTATTATAAAGGTTAAAACATTTGAACTTTCTGTTTAATTGGTATATATTTAAACTTTTCCTGAAATGGTCAAAGAAAGACTTTTTGGCATTAAACTGTTGCTGTGTAGAGCCTAAATGTCTGAAAAATTCATTAAAACAGCACTTTAATTTTGACAGAGTTGAACTGCTGGGAAAATTAATTGATTGCTTCTCACTTGAGCTTTGGAGAAGTCATTAAGGTTTTTATGGTTTATGGAAAATTGAGAATTGAAGTACACTAAAATCAATATGTTATCTGATGTACAGAGAAAATGACACTTCAGATGAAAGAAAGCATAAACAATTCCAAGAGCTTTTTCTTTCTTTCTGTTGATTCCACAGGCATATTTGCATAGAGCTTCTATATTTACTTGTATTCAAAGTCCTTTGTCAGTCATTTTTATTGTGATACACATTATGGGGACAGAATAATGAGGTCTGAGAGATGAACCACTGCATTTTAGAACCTTTTCTGTTAATTTCAAAAAGGTATTAAGGACATAATATAAAATACCAGAAATAGTCTGAGCATGGTGGCTCACACCTGTAATCCCAGTACTTTGGGAGGCCGAGGTGAGCAGATCACTTGAGCCCGGTTCAAGACTGGTCTGGGTAATATAGCAAGACCCCGTCTCCATTTAAAAAAAAAAATACCAAAATACCAGGAATATTCAGATAGGTCTGTATATTTTGAAACAACCCCTAACAAGAAAGTTGTAATTAGGCTAACACGTTAGGAGCAACAAGAAATACTTCAAGGGTTCTATATATTGGGCTTACATGCATTATGGAAAAAAATCATCATGCCTTCTGCAAATAATGGGCAATGAATTGGATACTGGCTGGTGCCACCAGCGAGACTTAGGAGCCCACTCCGTTATGTTAAACAAGGATAAGAACAGGAAAAGAAAGAAGGACTGTAACAGAAAAGATCATCATGTAATTTATCTTTACTTAGTCCTCCGAATATGTCCTCTCTGACCATCCCCTCTTCTGATTATACACATCAGTAATCCTGGGGAGATTTGACCTTATTCAGATTTTGCAAAGCCTGGATGGATTGGGATTTTAAGAGTAGCCACTTCTGCATTTATCAACTTCTACTATCTCTATTCCAGAGATAAAATGATATTTTCCTTTTTGAATATTCATTATTGCTTCCAAACTCGTTCAGCCTCAGACAGACTCTTTCCTTTCTTGTGTAGCTAACATCACTTCTAATTCACTCAACTTCCTACAAAGTCATACCCACAGTAGCCCATGCAAGCATGGGATATTCTGGGAGACTGGTGAGATTGTTAGTGATAAAATACTTGTTAGTATGAGATTTGTCTCAGAAGCACTAAGTAAATCATGTAACCCTATAGGTAACAGATTTATTGGTTATCATTGGATACTTTAAAACTCAGGATAGTTATCTAATAAGAATTTACCCTAGAGCAGGTATTTTTGAGATATTCAAGCAGTTACATAACAAGACAAGAGTGTGCTCATTGAGTTAGCATTTGATACTTGACATGTTTGTATCTACTTGCCTGTAGTTTTATATTTTATCCAATTAACCATTGTTCTCTCTATTGGGAAACTAATCCTAAAGGAATATACCACAAATACAGAAACTCTTTACATCTCTTTTACAACTTATATACTTAACCTCTTTCTTCGCTTTTGCAGCATTATTATCAAAGTCTGGAAAATTCATAAAGTCATTAAGAAATAAGCACCCACTCAAACTAAGGCAGGATGCTGGTTCATCTTATGGTTGTAAGCCTGGTGTGCAGCCCTTTACCTTGTCTTTAATGCTGCCAACCTGTGAGTGACTAATCTCTGCCTTCTTCTCCCACAGTCAATTTATCCTATTATATGTTCTCATGATAGGCATCTCTGAACATGTCCCAACAACTTGTTCAGAGGAAAGCTTTCAGTTGAAATGGAAGACGACTAGCAATTTTCACTGCTCCAATAGTTGTTCAAAAGAATATAATTTATTAAGCTATATCTACTAAACCAAGAATAAAAATGTCTTGTTCATGATTATGCTACAGCTCTAGATTTACTGAGACACAAAGAGGGGAGGATAACCTTTTATACTGTAGCATATATTCTTTTTTTTTATTTATTTTTTCATTTTTTTTGAGATGGGGTCTCACTCTGTCACTCAGGCTGGAGTGCAGTGGCACAATCTCAGCTCACTGCAACCTCCATCTCTCAGGCTCAAGAGATCCTCCGCGTAGCTAGGACCACAGGCGTGTGCCCCCACTCCCAGCAATTTTTTTGTATCTTTGTTAGAGACAAGGTTTTGCCATGTTGCCCAGACTGGTCCTGAACTCCTAAGCTCAAGCTATTCATCCTCCTCAGCCTCCCAAAGTGCTGGGATTACAGGTATGAGCCACGGCGCCTGGCCAGCAATTTTTTTTTTTTTTTTTTTTTTTTTTTTTTTTTTTTTTTTTTAGACTCAGTCTCACTCTGTCGCCGAGGCTGGAGTGCACTGGAGCAATCTTGGCTCACTGCAACCGCCACCTCCCGGATTCAAGCGATTCTCCTGCCTCAGACTCCTGAGTAACTGGGATTACAGGCATCTGCCACCACCCTCGGCTAATTTTTATATTTTTAGTAGAGATGGGGTTTCACCATGTTGGTCAGGCTGGTCTCAAACTCCCGACCTCGTGATCCACCTGCTTCAGCCTCCCAGGGTGCTGGGCTCAGCCAGGCGTGAGCCACCACGTCCAGCTGCACATATTCTTTACACGGGGCGGGGGGGATCTGTTAACTAAAGTACAGATTAGAGTCAGGAGACTTAAGTGTTATTATGGTTTTTGCATGTAATCTCTTTAATAATCCCAATTATTTGACATGTTCTTTTCTGAGCAATAATTTTTGTCCTGCCTCTAAATTAAATACCCCAGTATCCCAGGGTATTAATCCACTGTGGTATTGTTTTTTATTCTATTTTATAATAAAATACACTTTCTATTATGATTATACTTCTCTCTCCTAGAAAGAGAATCTTTGAGTCAAGACATGGTGTCCATGAAATGCACATTAAACCATACCTGGAGTATGTAACATGTTAACATAGTAGCATCAGTCATGACATAATCAGAAATGGGGGTCATTGCATTGTAACCAACTAACAACCAGCTCAGCAGGGAAAAATTGCCAGGAGACTAGAAAGGTGGTAGAAATCAGATATGGAGTTGTTTTTCAGAAGACAGACTTAAAAGGAGGGAATGGGAGGATCCCTGGACAGGCAGCAGGAAGACACTGCCCAACCAGCAAGTAGGGAGCCAGTTAATACGGAAGGGGTCTCTAGAGACAAACCCCATCTCGCAGAATTCTCTGAAGCTGCTGTTGCCCAACCAGATCTTTAAACAAAATATTCACGTCCGCAGTGAAAAAGGACAAAAATTACCAGCCACAATATTACATTTCTTTTTTTTTCTTTCTTTCTTACAGTTCTATTTGCAACCTTGGAATTGGATTTGATTCTGAGACTGCCTGACTTCTTAAGCTGATAAAAATCATTGGTATTTACTGGGACCTGGATTATTCCGAAAATCAGCAACTGATCTTTCTTGGTACACTCTGATATCACTGATGAGAAGACTTTCTTTTCCTTGAAAGTGCAGACAGTAACAAAGACAGAAAACACTCCAGCCCTCATTGGCGAGCAAATAAATTCAAGGAATCAAGGACAACCTTACTTCTTTCCCATACGAAATCCTTTCCTGCAACATATCACCCCTTTTTTAAATTGGAAAACTTAAAGTTGGGGATTAGAAACTTAAGTATGGAAGGCTTGCATCAAATGTATAAATATGAGAGACAACACAGTGTAGTGGTTAGCAGCATAGAATCACACAGAACTGTACTGGAGCCCCAGTTTCATCACTTATCATCTGTGCGAATTCAAGCAATCTTGTTGAGCCTCACTTTTCTTGTCTGTAAAGTGGGACAATAATAGTAATTACTTTGTGGAACATAATAAGTATGCCATACATTAACTGTTATTAGTTTTTAAATTAAATATTGTTCTACTAGAATCTACTTCTGAGATATACAAGTTTTCTAATAATATAATTATAAAGATAGCTACCATTCAAAATGTTAAACAAATACATTGTAATCAAGTAATCAAGGGACCATAGGTCTCTAAGTTATCCAGTGCTGGAACAGGTGCTTTATGAATACAAAAGAATTATAAATTCTAGCTTTTATGGAGAAAAGACTTTTTTTTTTTTTTTTTTTTTTTTTTTTTTTGAGATGGGATCTTGCTCTGTAGCCCAGGCTGGAGCGCACTGGCATGATCTCAGTTCACTGCAACCTCCACCTCCCAAGCTCAAGTGATCCTCTCACTTCAGCCTCCCGAGTAGCTGGGACCACAGGGGCACACCACCATGCCCAGCTAAATTTTTTGGATTTTTGGTAGAGACGGGATTTTACCGTGTTGCCCAGGCTGATCTCAAACTCCTGAGCTCAAGCTATCCATCCACCTTGGCCTCCCAAAGTGCTGGGAATACAGGCATGAGCCACCATGCCTGGCCTGAAAGACTCACTTACAAATATATAATCATTAGCATACACAGGTGGCATTAAAAACAAAATGCTGCAGTATTTATTTAACAGCTCCATCTTCATCGTCAAATCACATGTAAATGGTTATGAACATAGTACTTAGTTTTCCAATGATTCAAAACAAGTAAAGATGGTAATAAAATAACCTATAAAACAAAGTCAGAAATTTTGTAAAGCGGTAGCCCATTCAATTTTGCATTTCCTGATTTTACTTTCTTCATTGCACCAGCTGATGGAATACCATTTGAACCTCTGTAACGGGTAACTGAAGAGCTGTCCCTGTGATGCAGTGAATCCAGGCTGAAAGGGATGAACTCATTTCCATGCTTTCTATGTCAGCTAAATCCTCACTCTTGGACAGAAACCCACAAGCATGGCCAGACTGGGAGAAGGTGATTCTGCCAGCTGATTGGCGTTAAAATGTGCAACTAGACAAAACCCCATGTTCCACTCCTACAAAGTAGACAACAGAAACACATTTCCTCTGCTTCTCTTCCTTCCACATCCCTCAAGCCATACTTAGTTATATGATGATATTCAATATCTACTTGGAAGTAATTATTACTACATTGTAAACAACAACTAATGTTTATTGGCATCTAGGAACTGCCTTGGTTATCATACTACTTCTAAGGTGAGGAGGGAAACGAGCTAATAGAATTGGATGTTGACACAGGCTTACTTCTATGGCAACATTTTCCTTTTTCCAAAATGAATGCTGGAATTGCCTGACCACCTGGGAGTTATTTGTTTCACGGTTCAAAAGTCTGTTTACTGAGCTTTTGTTCTGATAATCATCTGAAAGTGAGTTTTGCTTTGGAATGAATGGCAAGTTTAACTTGAAATTTTTTTATTATTGGAGCTGTGCTGCAAGAGGTCAAAAATGACCACATCACTGATCCATGGAGAAGCACAAAGATACTCTCTTTAGAAAGTTAACCTTATCTATAGTTTAAAGTAACCTTTTAGGAACACAAACATACACACACACACACACACACCTGTTACTCTATCTTTGTCTACATATTTTGCTTCACTCCACAAAAGTAAAGAGGGGAGGGTAATTTAAAACAATCAATAATTCTTATCTTCACTCCACAAAAGTAAAGAGGGGAGGGTAATTTAAAACAATCAATAATTCTTACGTAAATCAGGTCAGTCAATTTTCCACGTTTTACTTTGACAAAGAATGTAACAGTCTTTTCGAAGAGTAAACAATTTCCAACGACTGCTGGCTCCTTCGGGTTAGGACAGTGTAAGGAGGTGGGTGTTGGTTACAGAATAACTCAGGTCTTCAGAAGCGTGACTACATAATAAGACATGTTTTCAAGCCTAGCTGATGAAATTTCCTTAACCATTTTTGGAGTGAGATCTTCTATTGATATGTCATATCTGTAAGATATTTCATATGTAGATAAGTCATATTTATCTGATGTGATAATGACTTCAAAATTACTGGCCATTGATGTGCACCGTTCCCATGAAATAGTTAAAATATTATTTCTGCTAAAATAAAAACAATGATGCATTCAGAATTTGTATCTTACTGCTGTTTGAATAAACATTTTATATTATTGGTTTAGTGTTCTGACATACAATGCAAGGACATAGCATCTGGTTCATTTTAACCCATAAGTGTCTGTACAGCATATTATAATTATATTTTAAATTATTGTAGGGGAGAAGAGGATTTTAAATCCAAATTTTTAAAAGAAACTGATTGTGGAATTCTTTATTTATGTTCTCAAAATAATACCTCAGAAGATGACACACAACCAGGCATGGTGGCTTATGCCTGTAATTCCAGCACTTTGGAGAAGCTGAGGTGGAAAGATTACTTGAGGCCAGGAGTTCAACACCAGCCTGGGCAAAACAGAGAAGAAACCCCGTCTCTGCAAAGAAAATTTAAAAAATTAGCTGGGCATGGTGTTGTACCCATATAGTCCCAGCTACTTGAGAGGCTGAGGTAGAAGGATAGCTTAAGCCTAAGAGGTCAAAGCTGCAGTGATCATGCCACTGCACTACAGCCTGGGTGACAGAGCAAGATCCCGTCTCAAGAAAACAAACCAAAAAAGATGACACTTTAATGGTTATTCTGGTATCATCTAGGGATGAACACACATATACACAAATTTTAAGTAGATGATATTTCCCTAAGAGATATTCCTTAAAATAGTTGTCCCATATACATTCTTTTGAATAATGTGTTACGTTTAAATGTTCATTTTCAGATTTATGTTTGAATTTATTGATGCTCATCTAGCCTTTCCTTAAAGAACATGGATCACATATCCAGAAAGAAACATTGATGAGGAGTAAGCTCCAACATCATGCATGAACTTGCCCTAAAAGCATTTATCATACTTTTCATCAGAGTATTTTAGGGCAAGTCTTTCTAATGAAGTTTACCTTAAGAAAGTGAAAAATACTTTCAAAAGTAATATTTTAACCATTAAATGTGACTTTTGGGGACAATTTTGAAAAGGTGCTTCTTTAGCAGATGAAAGGGGAAAACACAGGCTGAAATTAAGGCTATGACCATTTGTCATAATGCAGGCCACACATGGTCACAGCATTTTAAGTGGAAATTAACTACGTCTGATAATCTTTCTGTTTTTTAGAGGTCTTTATATTACTTTTACAATAAAAGAAAGAATAATAGAAGCCCAAAAGTAGCAGTTTTAAAAGCACAAAATTTCTATCTTCTATTTAAGGATAGATAAGTGAAGCTATGTTTAATAAAGAAAATATCAAGGAAATATGATCTTACCCAAATTTACATTTGAGTTTCTATCTGTTAAAAAATACTTCTGTATTCATGCTAAATCCTGGCCTCAGTGCTAATATTTTACAGACTGACTTGAAACTACCAATTCTAAAAATGGAAATAGTTTAAGCAATCTCTAATTTCATAAAATATGAGAATGCCCCTTTCAAGGAAAATTTATAATGGTTGTGAGTTATGTTTGTTTTTCTTGTTACTTTTTATTGCCAAAACTCTTTCATCAAGCTAGTATTTATTTTATGCCCAGGAGGCAAAAGAGCTTGGCATTCTGTTGAATTTGTTCATCTAAATGTCAACTTTTTAAAAATTGAATGAGGATTTTGTCTTAATATTTTCATTTAAGACTACAACTGTATGACCTTTGAGATCCTCTCTTGCTTTATAATCTCTGATGATTTTACTATACTTTCCCTTAAAATTAATGATAAAAATCTTTACAATCATTCTTAAGTAATACACATTGTTATATTAGCCTAAGACAGAATACAAAAATATTTACATCAACTATGGCTTTCTGTAAGGATAATACAGATCTCAGGCAGTCTCCAAAGAAGTTTTCTAGTGTCTCTGAGTTGCTGCCTGAGGAAAAGGGAGCACTGAAAGACTTCTCCAGAGATTACATTCTTGAACCCAAGGCCTTTCCTCCTTCTTCTTCCCCATCTTTGTGCTACTTCGCTCTTCTGTATCTCTGAAGTGTAATACAAGACCAGCAGAACTGCATAACAATAGAGATGAGACTATCTTTGCATTTATACTAATGTAATTTGTCAATGTACAGATGCACAGCAGTTTTTGCTTAAATTAGGTTGCTGTTTAGTTTAACTCCTTACTCTGACTCAAAAGCTGTCTCTCAAGTTCCCTGCTGGGTTTGCTGGCTCATAGTTCTCCCTTTGATCCTGGGTTCACTCAGCCTTCCTCACCAGCTCCCAGAGCTACCTGTTTAGTTCCAACTAAAAGTACTCTTACTGCAGTTGCCCAATGCTGGCTCCGTGGTTCTGTATTCTCTTTAGTCTGCCCATTATTCATTAGCCTTCCACTGCTCCCTAAATGGGTCTCCTTCTTCCTGGACAGCTCTAAACAGTCCTTTTGGCTCTGTTCAATGTTTAGCTTTTAATTTATTTTTTTTAGAAGTAGGGTGTTGCTTTGTCACCTAGGCTGGAGTGCAGTGACACAATCCTAGCTCACTGCAGCCTGGAACTCCTGGGCCCCCTAAAGTGCTGGGATTACAGGCGTGAGCCACTGCGCTGGCCTTCCATTGCTTGTATTTGCATATCCATACCTACAATTTAAAGAATGCTATCTATACAGAAATATTAGCATTCAGTATGATAAAAGAAATTAAATATGTTTTAAAATACATGTGTTTATAATGATACTTAAAAATGCTCACTAGTCACCTTTTAGAAACTGGTAACAGAAAAGAGCGTGAGGGGAGACAGAATCAAGCATTTACCATACTTTTCCCATAAGAACCATATCTCAGCATCACCAAATAGTTGATAAGGGAAGGCTTTTTGGGTTGTTTTCGTTTTTGTTTTAATGAGTTGCAGCTAATAAATGCAGAAGGCATAACAGAATTTACATGTCACCATTTTGCAATCCCTAATGAAATAAATAATTTGGGCAAAGACCCTCAATGACTTCTAAACCATTAAATAAAAAACTTAATGAGGAATTATATAAAGAAAGGATCAAGCTGACAATACCAGAACACACTGATCAAATTTAACATTACAAGTAGGGAAACAATCATATACTCTATGCCTCATCATATGATGCAAAAGAAAATATACAACACAAACTATTAAATATTTGTATAGAAAATTGGCTACACAGGAAGCTGAGGCAGGATTGCTTGAGGCCAGGAGGAGTTCAAGGCCATGGTGAGCTATAAATGATCACACCTGTAAATAGCCACTGTACTCCATCCTAGGAAACACAGAGTGACCCAGTCTCTTAAAAAAAAAAAAAGGATTGAGCAAGATTCTTATTGAGCCCTCTATCAATTTTACAGGAAATACAGGAGACAGGATATCACAGGAAGGCAATCAGAAAAATTCAGAATGTGGGAAATTTTACAGGACAGATTATCTACTTTTTTCAACTAATTATGAGAAAAAGAAGAAAAAGGTGCATATATATCAAAGGGACTTTAATGACATATTAACGTGTAATGTGTTCATTTTGGTTTCTGATTTGAAGAAATCGATTGTAAAAAACAATGATCTCTTGGGAAACAGAAAAATATGAAGACTGAGTATTTGATAATATTGAATTATTATTAATGTGGGGGTGTGATAATGGCATTGTAGATTTTTTTGAAAAAAGAATCCTTATATTTAAAAGATATATATCAAATATTCATGGATAAAGTGATATAAACTCTGGAATTCGTATAAAAATAATCCAGGACATGGGAGAAGCAAATGGGGTATACACAAAAGAAGATTAGCCATGAATTTTCAATTGTCGAAGCTGGGGATGGCTACATGATGCTTCATTATACTATTCTATCCATGTATATGTTGAAAATTTTTCATAATAAAATGTTTTAAAGGATTTAGTAACTAATATATTTCTTTGAAGATATAATAGGAACTCTGCTGTCAAGAGAGAAGCTGATTCCAGAAATCATAGCCTGTGATGTGGAATCTATTCTATGGGATTGTAGTGATACTCTCAATCTACCCACTTTTCTCCTTTTCTCCCCAAACCTTCAGAAAATCTGGTACTGCCTGTTAAAATGTAGGCATTGAATGACCACAGGTTGGGAAGAAAGGTGTTTCCTAGGAGAGTGGTGGTTTATCTATTCGTTTTGGAGAATCCCCACTTTGCCCTCACCACTCTAGAGAGGAAAGTGGTGATCCACCCAGGTGAGTTCAAGCCCCTTTTAAAGCCCAGTGAAGCTAGCAAGTACCCTAGGGCTACCTGTGAAATGACCTTGGAACCACAGCCATGTCATAGGCTGATAGTTTCTTGCTGGACTGGAGTAAGCTACTGCTATAGGAGCAAGGTTAGAGGAAACTAAGAATAATCTGCAGTCCAAATCAGGAAGTTCAAGACATAGAAAGTATAGTTCTAATCTTGACCAAAAATGAAAACAAAGGAGATTGGTGGTAAGATGCTACCATGAAGATTTCTCAGGCCTATCAGGACTAGGAGAAGAGGGTCAGGGCCATCTGATAACCAGCCTTGGTTGTAGAAAAGGGTTCAGCTCTAAGATAGAGTTGGAGTGTGGACCAGGAGTCAGGAACACACACTTTGGAGAAAGTTAGTGATTTAGTGGAGAGGCTGTGATCCATGGATGATGTGGTCTTCTAGGAGTCTGATGTCACATGCAACCACACCGATCCTGGCAGTAGATACTACTCAGTAATGGTGGAGATGGAATTTGTATGCTGCTTAGTGGTGAAGACCTGTTGCTTTTCCATTGCACACTCTGCCTCCCAGCTCATTGAGCTGACTCGGCATATGGGAGAGTCCTTGAGCAAGCAGCTCTGTTCTCTCCACGTGGTGGTGTTCTCATCTTGGCATCCCTCCCAACCCCTGTTAAATGCTAATCCTTTGCTTAGGCAGCAGCAGAAGAGAGCCAACATGACACAGAAGGAAGAAGAGGGAAGAGCCAGTGGGAAAGTCTTGGACTCCGGAGGCAAACTCACCTGGCTTAAATCCTGGTTTTATTTCTTCCCAGCTTGCCAGCTTCTGGCAAATTTCCTCTTTTCAGAGGGTTTGTTTTATTGTCTGTAAAATAAGCAGAGAATTATCTATTTTGGAGTATTGTCGGAAAAGTAAATGTAAAAGGGACTATGAAACATAATATTAAAGTAAACAGGAATATCACCTCCTTTATAAACTTGTTATGGCCACTTGGGGTCCTAGGAAAAATGGAAACAAGGACTAAGGGACAGCAGAATCTCAGGAGACTTTAATAGTATTTGGTGCTCCCAGATGCTGAACCCGTCTAAACTTGACCGAAGAAGAGTGGTTTTCATGAAAACCTTATGAGTCAAAATATTACTATAAATTGCCCAGTCTCTTCACAGCAGTAGCCCCATCCCATGATCACAGGAGTAAGGGAGCTGGAAAGGAGTTTCCTGCTGATGCTTTCTTGTCCAAAGGACTTATTTGTTTTTTTATTCTATGATTTTCAATACTACCAACAGATTGGACATAGACTTCCAAGAAGCAAGCTGCCTGAGTGATGCACACCAAAACAGCTGATTCCTTTGGGCTAGGGCAAGGATGTCAATCTAAATCAATTAGCTGAAGCATTACATCAAGAAAAGTCTAAGATGTTTTTTCAAAGAGATCAAAAATTACAGAGGATTAGAGAATAGGGTAATGTGTGAGGAGTTTAATTTCTCTCATACACTGTAGTCCATAAGTGAACAGTACAGGTTGAGGGATGGTTCTGCTCTATGTGAGTTGTAGTATCTGGAGATAACAGTAGACAATGGGGGAAGGCAACAGATTTTAAAATCTTTTGCTCATCTATCATAAAGCTCTTTATGCTTTTTAATATGATTTCTCAATACACAGACATTGCTCACTAAATCTTAACTTTTTTCTTCTTTCCATCCCATTCTGTATCGAGTATATTGAAGATGGCTAACTACTGATAATTTTATGAAGTAGCTAAAGAAAATTAAATGTGCCAATAATGCTTTACACTTTGCCACCGTAAAAAAAAAAAAAAAAAAAAA